>NC_079213.1:82245237-82284170 GCF_029633865.1 Lampris incognitus
GATGCAGGAAAAAGAAGTGAGATGGGTTGTCTCTCAAACAGCCACTTGCTGCACCATTCCACCACTCCACACTGCTGTAGTTCTCCATCCCACGTGAAGTCCCATTAGCATAACCCCAGTCATTGCTCTTGGTTATGAATAGACCTCTCACACCCAGAGACAAATTGTCACTGCTGGGAAACATGTATAGCTACAAAGTTTTGCATGAAACGCAGTCTGAATCATAAACCAGTGTGGATTAAAGACTTGCGAAGAAGAGCTGCGCTACAACCTTCCTTAATGTGATCTGTCTGCTTCACTGGACTGAGGGGTTATGAAAATCTCTTTTGACCTTGTTCAACTGCCGGTTAACTCCTTGAATTGCTCAGTGAGAGAGGGGGAGGGGAGGAGGAGGAGGTGAAACGAGTCAAGCGGAGCAGAGGAGTGAAGTTGGGAGGGAAGAACCACGTGAAAGGAGAATGCTGGTAGTGGCAAAGGGGAAACGGGTGAAAAAAGGCTGAGGAGGTGCAAAGAGGTGGAGAGAGTCGAGCTGACATCGTTTCAGTGTATTCTCAGTGTGGTTAATAATGCAATGCAGGTCGTTTCTCATGGTGTTTTCCTCATTCATTTTTAACTGGTTCAGTTACACAATAGTATTCTGTACCCAACTCTCCCCTTCTCAGCCTGTGTGTGTTTCTGGCTATCTATGTAAGTGTGTTCGAGTGCAAGTGTATACGTATATGCATATATTGGTTTGCATGTGTTTATGTGTGTGAAAGAGTGTGATAAATTCTGCAAATGTATTTGGTGACCCAAATAAAATCTCCTGTGACCCATCTGTGGGTCCCGACCCAGTCTCTGGGAATGACTGGAATGGACTAATACACAGTTTATTACCCCCTCCAGGCTACCTGCCTGGCGGGGATTATGTGTTTGGTTGCCTGTGTGTGTGTGTGTTTGTGTGTGTGTGTGTGTGTGTGTGTGTGTGTGTGTGTGTGTGTGTGTGTGTGTGTGTGTGTGTGTGTGTGTGTGTGTGTGTGCGCACGCATGTGTGTGTGTGTGTACACGGCTAATCTCGCAAACTACTTCAAAACCTTCAAAAAAAATGTTGTTCTCACTATCAGATTCAGATTCAGACAACTTTATTTACCTCAGAAGGGCAATTCAGTTCTTACAGTCTACCTTGACATACACATATTGCCACTTCCTCTCTTCATTCACTCCCTAGGCTCGCTCGACCAACGCTGCTCTCTGCCGCTGCCTGATCTGAGTCAACCGTGTGCATGCGTGCATCAATGTGACGGGCAAAACGTTGTTTTACGGTAGATTTTTTAGCATGAGTGCTGTATATTAAAAAGGTTTTTATTTCTTTCCATAGTTCTCATTCAATCGACTTGGGCACTACACAAAAGTCTTATTATATATTATATCATATTTTATCAAATTATAAGTCTATCCTAAGTCTATATATAGTCTATACTGTAAGTCTATATACTATTAGTACTCTAAAAGAAGGAAAACACTGTTTTTTCTGTCTGTGTGCATGTATCTGTCCACTGCTAATCTCGCCATCTACTCGGCCTGTCAGCCTATAATTTCTGTGCACAGTTATAACTGTATGGTCAAGGACTTTTCGTGGTTGCAGTGATTCAAAACCTTTGAAAACCCAGTTTTATACCACAGTTGAGTGCCAACTCCACAGCTGGTTTTTCACCGAAGTCCAAGCAGCGGAGAAGGGGGAGATATGGCTGGCAGAGATCTGCACTCTACTGAGGGCACTCTTCTAGTTTGATATTCGGTAACTCTACTGAATTCTGTGGTACCATCAGCAGATATAAACCCAGAAGTGCTCTGTAGTATATAATGGAGTGATTGATTTTATGGACCTATATAGAATTTTTTGTAGCTTTTACATGCATCCTAAAAATCTTACTTTCACTGCAGTTTCAACAGCTCTCACTAGAAAACACTGCCCTTGCCTCATAAAAATCACCCCAATCACTGTCACAGCTCTCGCAAAATCAGTCTCCCATAGCCGGTGGATCGGCTCCCAGTTTGTCTCTTGACACTCTCATCAAAAAGTGTTGGCTCTCCTGTTTAGCACTTTAGTAGACATGTTCAAAAACTGTTCAAGATCATAGGAATAGCAAATCTGATTTTGGTTTTGAGTGGATTTTCCCTTTAATGTAGCACCATAACCGAATACCCTAACATAGGGCCACAACGGGATTTTAGTCCTCTGTGTGCGATCTGACATTTGGCACTGTAGCTAACTGCATTAGATCACTACACATGGTCAGAAGCACTGTTGACCAAGCCTTCGAACTCCTGCCATAGCCCTGACTCACAGCCTGTGTGAGGGTGTGAGAGGAGAGTGCATGTGTGTGTTTGTTGTGTTTGTTGTGTGTGTGTGTGTGTGGTCAAGGGTTGGTGAGCAAGGGCTGCCTGGGGTTCATTGCTCATTTCAGTGGGTATAAATATAATAGGAAAATAGAGAGCCAGAAATATGAGGGCACTATGCTGTGTCTGTGGGGCAGAGAGGCCACTTGGAACTAAAAGACATCAGATCAAATAGCAGGTATGTAGGTTGTAGCAGTCCATTTGGACCAACATCAAAACAAGTATCAGGTAGATAGGCTGTAGGAATAAGTGTAAATCGAATATCTGATCTACAGTGCCATGAAAAAGTATTTGCCTCCTTCCTGATTTCCTCTATTTTTGCATATTTGAATGGTTTCAGATCTTCATACAAAATGTAATATAATACAAGGAGAACCCAAGTAAACACAACATACACTTTTTAAATGATCATGTCTTTCATAGAAGGTAAAAGGTTATCCAACATCCATGTCACCCATGTGAAAAAGTAATTCCCCCCTGAACTTAATAACTGGTTGTGACACTTTAGCAGCAACAACTGCAACCAACGCTTCCTATAATTGGAGATCAGTCTTTCAAATCACTGTGAAAGAATTTTGGCTCACTATTTGCAGAATTGCTGTAATTCAGTGACATTGGAGGGTTTTTGTGCATGAACCATTCATTTAAGGTCCTGCAACAGCATCTCAATGGGGTTCAAGGCAAGACTTTGACCAGGCTACTCCAAAACCTTAATTTTGTTTCTGTTGAGCCATTCTGAGGCGGAGATCTCTTGTGTTTGGATCTTTATCCTGCTGCATAACCCCGTTATGCTTCCGCTTCAGACTGGTGACTGGTTCAGAATATTCTGGTAGAGAGCAGAATCCATGGTTCCTTCAATGATGGCAAGTCTCTCAGGCCCTAATTCAGCAAAGCATCCCCACACCATGACACTACCACCACCATGTTTGACTGTTGGTATCATGTTCTTAGTATTGTGAAATGATGTATTTGCTTTATGCCAGACATAACGGACCTGTGTCTTCCACAATATTTCTTTTTTGTCACATCTGTTCACAGAACATTATCCCGAAAGGCTTGGGACTGATCAATGTGCTTTTTTGGCAAATATGACATGAGCACTAATTTTTCTCTTAGTGGAAGAATTGTATTTTTTCTCAGTCTCTCTCTTATGGCTGTTGCTTATTGGGCAATTTGAGTAAGATGGTGGCTGGGTGCATTCTTTCGAATTTAACCGGAGATATTCAGAACTAATTATGGTAAGGTGATTGTAGAGGATAAAGTGCTGAACTTTATTGTGGTCAAGACAAGAACCCTGAGTCACGACGAACTTGTTTGCTAGTAATACACAGTTTTCTGACTTGACCTCTATTTGAGGTCAAGTCAATATTATTTGAATAGCCCAATATCAAGAATTACTAATTTGCCTCAAGGGGCATTACAGAAGCCTTTTTAAGGGCTTTTTAAGGCCCTTTTAAGGGCTTTTCTAAAGTTTTTTTTAAACACCTACCAACACTGTGTCTCTCACAAAGGTGCACAAAAGATTGTTAACAGTGTAAAAATATGCCGCTATATGAGTGTGGAGAGGATATACCCAGATTTGTCTTGCACTACTTGGATGAGCTCTTCCCTGTCTTGTTCAATCACACTGATGTTTTGGCGCTTCTAGGTAGAACTGATCAATTAAATAATGACATTTGCTGTATGAAAAGAACCCTTGAAACTCAATCAAATGCCCATGGGAGTTTGTGGGTGGCGACTGCTGCCCTTTATGATTGGTAGACTGTTATGGAGAAGGCGTGTGGCCCTCCTACCATGGACTCAGGTGGTGATAAGGCTGATGGTCAAATGTCAGCAATGACCAGTGAAACCATTGACAATAATCTGGGGTAGCCTTCAGCTACTGCTCCTGCTCCATTTGGATTGGGCCTCAGGACAAACACAGTCTCCCACATGGAGCGACGTGGTGAGGGGAGGATGTTGCCTGAAGTTGGCGCCTGAAAACTGGGTCGGGAGGTTATGTGTCCAAAGACTGAGTTGGCACATAGCAGATTCAGCTCATTTCATGTCATCAATGGTGGACTGGCCATCTGGAGCACCTGGAGTTTTCCTGGTGGGTCGCTTGACAATTGGGGTCGATGCAACGCAAAATATAAATAACCCCACTTAAATAGAAATAACCAAGTGTTGTGTGTCTGACTGGCCCAGGCGAGTGGGCTGCTGGCCCACTGTGGTTGGGTATTAAACCTGTCAGCCTCTCTCTCCCAGCAAATTAATTTTGGTCCGGTCCATTCTGACATTTCCTGGGCCCGGCCCCTTTCCCATCTCTGTTAAGTGGCGACATTTGGATAAATAGAGGAGTGGAGCAAGATGGATGAACAAAAAGAGAAAAAACCTAAAGGTGGTTAAAATGATTTCTTTTACTGGTCAGATAGTACCAGAGATTCTTGCCACCTTGCTGCCAGTGCCGTTATGCCAAAATGGGCTCCTTCTAGCCAGCCTCCTAAGAGCAACACATTCCCCTTGTTCTATTTTACATCTATTTTAGTAAAGTTATTGTTGTGAATATTGTTCAGTAATCTTGTTTACATAAAGCGTGGCATGGTTTGTGTGGGTGGCAGTGTATCGGTGCAGTCTGAGTCAATTTTCCATTCCCCATCCGCCCCTGTATGTCACCGCTGAATGTAACGAGGTAGCAGAAATGTATTATCCTCAGCTTTGGACAGCCCGGTCTTTTGTCTGGCGCTACAACGACACACGCCGGCCTAGAGGCACTACAGTTGGTGTCTCGCTTGGTCCAGAGGGAAGCTCCTGCTGTCAGAACTCTGCGCTTAGTGATGAAGCCCATGTATGCCTCGAGTCTGCTGGGGCAGGGGTAAGTGGGCAGTAGATCCCCTCTAGGGAGCGAAGAGCAAAAGGAAGCTCCGGGTTGTATCATGCAATGTGCATGGCTTGCATGTAGGGCATGGTGCTGCAGATAAATCAAGATGTTTGGTGGTTGACACACTTCAAAAAACTCGCCTTCAAGAGACTTGGCTAGTCAAACAAGACCTGGATAAATTGAGCACACTAGTGCTGCACGATTTGGTGAAAAAGTCATATTGCGATTATTGTGGACAATAACGCGATTTGCGATATAATAAAACATTTTATTGATATAAAAATAATACAAATTTGTAGTGTTGCCGCGACATGTTGCGACTTTAGTTTTGTATGTTTTACACGGTACCTCTTTGCTCAATATCGCTGAGCTTGAATCCAAAATATCGCCATATAGCAGAGATTGCGTCCCCCCCCCCCCCCAGTTCATCAGCGTTAACCTGCTTGTTGTCATTGGTCTCCACATTTTTTCCTTCTTTCTGGTCTGCACACAGCACATCGGATACTCATGTGACCGTAGATAGCACACGCTTCCCTGCCTAAACAGAGACTGATTGGTCATCTCTTAATTATGGGCATAGATATGCAGACTGCACACAAACAGACGTTCACACATGCACATTTTACTATCTAATTAAATCGCAGCCTTTTGTAATTATATAATTGTACAGACTGACATCACGATTGCCACTGCGTTTAGATTAATCATGCAGCACTAGAACACACTACATAAGGTTTTTCATGGTGCTGGGGAGTCTACCACTGATCTCAGCACAAACATAGTCCAAGGTAGGTTACCTGGTGGAGTGGCAATACTTTGGAATAGTAAATCTGACCCATTGCTGAAGGTAGTAATACTGAATGTTGATTGGACTATTGGGTTAGAGATGAATTAGGAAAAAAAAAGAAGTTTACAATCATAAATATCTATACACCTTATGAGTCTTACCAGTCTGAGGATAAATTTCTGAATGGATTAGCATTTGTTCATTCTTTCATTGAGGACAATAGATCATCTTGTGTTTTTGTCATGGGGACTTTAATGCTGACTTGTCAGATAGCAGTTCTATATTCGCAGAACACTTGTTACAGTTCTGTAATGACAGCAATCGTATTTTATCCAGCAAAATGTTCCTGACTGAATAAGAGTTCTACTTAAATGAGTGAAGCTTGGCACACAACTTCTTGGTTTGGTCATTGCATATATACGTGTATATACACTCACCGGCCACTTTATTAGGCACACCTGTCCAACTGCTCGTTAACGCAAATTTCTAATCAGCCAATCACATGGCAGCAACTCAATGCATTTAGGCATGTAGACATGGTCAAGACGATCTGCTGCAGTTCAAACCGAGCATCAGAATGGGGAAGAAAGGTGATTTAAGTGACTTTGAACGTGGCATGGTTGTTGGTGCCAGACGGGCTGGTCTGAGTATTTCAGAAACTGCTGATCTACTGGGATTTTCACGCACAACCATCTCTAGGGTTTACAGAGAATGGTCCGAAAAAGAGAAAATATCCAGTGAGCGGCAGTTCTGTGGGCGAAAATGCGTTGTTGATGCCAGAGGTCAGAGGAGAATGGCCAGACTGGTTCGAGCTGATAGAAAGGCAACAGAAACTCAAATAACCACTCATTACAACCGAGGTATGCAGAAGAGCATCTCTGAACGCACAACACGTCAAACCTTGAGGCAGATGGGCTACAGCAGCAGAAAACCACACCGGGTGCCACTCCTGTCAGCTAAGAACAGGAAACTGAGGCTACAATTCGCACAGGCTCACCAAAATTGGACAATAGAAGATTGGAAAAACGTTGCCTGGTCTGATGAGTCTCGATTTCTGCTGCGACATTCGGATGGTAGGGTCAGAATTTGGCGTCAACAACATGAAAGCATGGATCCATCCTGCCTTGTATCAACGGTTCAGGCTGGTGGTGGTGGTGTAATGGTGTGGGGGATATTTTCTTGGCACACTTTGGGCCCCTTAGTACCAATTGAGCATCGTGTCAACACCACAGCCTACCTGAGTATTGTTGCTGACCATGTCCATCCCTTTATGACCACAGTGTTCCCATCTTCTGATGGCTACTTCCAGCAGGATAACGCGCCATGTCATAAAGCTCGGATCATCTCAGACTGGTTTCTTGAACATGACAATGAGTTCACTGTACTCAAATGGCCTCCACAGTCACCAGATCTCAATCCAATAGAGCACCTTTGGGATGTGGTGGACCGGGAGATTCGCATCATGGATGTGCAGCTGACAAATCTGCAGCAACTGCGTGATGCTATCGTGTCAATATGGACCAAACTCTCTGAGGAATGTTTCCAGTACCTTATTGAATCTATGCCACGAAGGATTAAGGCAGTTCTGAAGGCAAAAGGGGGTCCAACCCGGTACTAGCAAGGTGTACCTAATAAAGTGGCCAGTGAGTGTGTGTATATATATATATATATATATATATATATATATATACACACACACACACATACAGCAGATGTTCATGCCTCGCTGGATAATATAGAGATATACTATGGGAGGGCTACCTCTGACCAGATACCAAGTGTTACTTTTTTTGAGTATATTTTGAGAATATACCTGTGCTGGCCATTATAATTATGCTGACACAGGGTAGCTGGAGTAGACAAATCTAAACTAAGGAGGATATTAACAGATATTCCACCATGACTGAAAACTTTTTAAATAATATTGAACTGCCTAGGGATGATCTGATGTGTTTTAATGTGAACTGTAAAAACCCACAGCACAGTATTGAACTATCCATCAACTATGGCAATATTGTGAAAAGCTCTTAATGCTTCTACTGAGACATTCTGTACACATAAGAACAAGGGGCATATCATTAAACCTGGATGGAAGGGTTTTGTGGCTGAGCAACATGCTGCAGTTAAAGAAGCTTTCCAACTGGTCGGAATCAGGATGGCTGAGACAGGGGTCTGCTTGAACAAAACAAAACAAAAATCTTACTAATGCAAGATTTAACTATGCTCTTTGTTTTATTTTATTTTTTTAAAAAGAGAGAACACAATGAGAGCTGATTAACTTGCCAGGAGGCAGAATATAACCATTATGACTCCTGGAAAGAGGGCAGAGTTATGAATAATTATAAAACTTCTCAACCATCCAACATTGAGGGTGCATGTGGCCCAGATAAAATAGCTGAGGTGTGGCATGAGCGTTATTATAATTTATTCAACTGTGTTAAAAGTAATGTAGTTTTAGTTGAAAATGTTGATCCTTCCGAAAACAATCAGGTCAGATGATGTTTTTTTTTTTTTTTTTTGGGGGGGGGGGGATTTTTTTTAACCCCTTTTCTCCTCAATTGTAACTGGTCAACTCTTCCAAGCCATCCCGGTTGCTGCTCCACCCCCTCTGCCAATTTGGGGAAGGCTGCAGACTACCACATGCCTCCCCCGATACATGTGGAGTCGCCAGCCGCCTCTTTTCACCTGACAGTGAGGAGTTTCACCAGGGGGACGTAGCGCGTGGGAAGATCACGCTATTCCCCCCAGTCCCCCCCCCGAACAGGCGCTCCGACTGACCAGAGGAGGCGCTAGAGCAGTGAACACGACACATACCCACATCCCACCCGCAGACACGGCCAATTTGTGTCTGTAGGGATGCCCGACCAAGCCAAAGGTAACACGGGAATTTGAACCGGTGATCCCGTGTTGGTAGGCAACGGAATAGACTGTCACACCACCTGGACACCCAGGTCAGATGATGTTTATGATGCCATCATGATGCTAGATGATAACAAGGCTTGTGGTATTGATCGTATTACTGCAGAACACTTAAAGAATGCCAGTCATAGGCTTTGCCCTGTACTTCCCAGGTGTTTTATTGGTTTCATAGTTCACGGGGTTCTTCCAGATTCTATCACCTCTTTATTGTCAGTGCCTGTCATTAAGGATAAGGCTGGTAAACTAAATATAACACTGGTCAACACAATTTTTCTTGCATGGGGTTTTTCAATGGATTCTAGCTAACTGTTGGGTGCTGAATCCAAATCTGGCATTAGTTTTTGCCTATCACATCAGGTTTTTGAGCTATGAAAAATCATTATTTTTGAGAAAACAGCAATTTTACACTCGAAGTTAAAAAACACTTGCATTAGAAGATCGATAGATACAAAAATGATTACAATGAATAAATAAACACTCAGCCTAGTATGAAATTACTGAGGAAATGAATAGGGGTCATTTTTATCCCCACCAAGATTGCCAGACTAGATGGTCAACTTTTGTAAAATCCTGAATAAGGAGCATACAGATAGCACAAAAACTTGATGTGATAGAGCAAATCTGAGCTCAGATTTGGAGTCAGCAGCCCAAAATTAGCTAAAAACAGTTTCCAAAGTCCATGCAAGAAAAAAAAAACTATATTTTTGTAGACCAGTGTAATAGCATGGATAATGATAGACCTATTGCCCTTGCCAGTATTCTCTAAAGTGCTGGCGAGAACTCTGCTAACAAGGTTGGAAATGTTTGTTCTCACCACTGATAATCAGTTTAGCTTTAAAAGATAAGATGGCACTGATATGTGTGTTTATGCTTTAGAGGAAATAGTTGCTTAATATGGAAGCAAATATTCCACTGTATGTGTTTTATTAATGCATTGAAGGCCTTCGACAGAATTAATCATGAACCATTATTTCTGAAATTGTTTGTTTGAGGTGTTACAAAGTATATACTTTGAATACGAGTCTTCTGGTATGTCCATCAGACAATGTGGGTTAAATTGGGCAATGCTGTATCCGCCCCATTTCATGTAAATAATTGTGTTTGCCTAGATGGAATTTTGTCTCCTGTTTTGTTCAGTATATATAAATGGATGACCTATCGAAACAACTGAATGGGTGTAAAACAGGCTGTCTTGTTGGAAACTCTGTTATCAATCATCGTATGTACGATGATGACCTGGTAATTTTTAGACCATATAGTGCGGGGCTGCAGCAATTACTGAAGGTGTGTTCACAGTACGGCAAAGATTATGACATTAAATTTAATGCCAAAAAGAATAATGTCATGAATCAGAAGTAGAGAGGATAGGAAATGAGTTTTTCCTGTGTTTCACTTGTGCAATATTCCTCTCAAGACATGCAAGGAAATTAAATATCTTGGCCATTTTCTGTCTGATGATTTGATTGCTTACAGAATATATTTATCGACAGTGTTGTAAGCTAAATGCTCAGGCCAATATGTTGCTTTGCAAGTTTAGTATGTGCTCTATCAATTAAAATGTTGATTATTTAGGGCTTTCTGCACACCGCTGCTCATCTTTGGGTTAGCTACAGGAAAGGTAGCATGCAGAGGCTCATTAGTGGCTTACAATGATGCTATAAGGTTGCTGCTTCATGTTCCCAGATGGCATAGTGCCAATCAAATGTTTGTGTTTTCTGGTGTTACTACATGTGAGGCACTTCTAATACATCCATCCATCCATTATCCAAGCTGCTTATCCGAATTCGGGTCACGGGATGCTGGAGCCAATCCCCGCAGCCATTAGGCGGCAGGCGGGGGGACACCCTGGACTGGCCGCCAGTCCATCACAGGGCCCACACACACGCACACACACACACACACACACACACACACACACACACACACACACACACACACACACACACACACACACACACACACACACACACACACACACACCTAAAGACAATTTAGTATGGCCGATTCACCTGACCTGCATGTCTTTGGGAGGAAACCGGAGCATGCGGAGGAAACCCATGCAGACATGGGGAGAACATGCAAACTCCACACAGAGGATGACCTGGGATGACCCCCAAGGTTGACAACCCCAGGGTTCGAACCCAGGACCTTCTTGCTGTGAGGCGACTGTTCTAACCACTGCGCCACTGTGCCATGCATTTCTAAGACATCTGATGTACAAATTTATGTGTTCCTTGGATGAGACAGAGAACAGCATCATAGAGGCTTTAACCAGCCCCAGGAAGAGCTGCCCTCAGTACTCAGCCAGACTCAGAAAACACTGGCGAGATAACCTACATATGAACTGTGTTTTAAATTGAATGGTGAATTGTTGTGGTTTTGTCTTGTATGTCGTTTTTTCTTTTTGTATCATGCGTATGCTATGTACGCTCTTGTGAGTCTGAAATAAAGGTTGAATTGAATTGAACAATTAATTAATTTTTAATCATGAACGAGGAACTTAGCTGAGGCTAGAGTGGCCTGAAGTTCTTTAGACGTTGTCCTGGTTTTTTTTTTTTTTGTGACTTCCCGGATGAGTGGTCGCTGTGCCCTTGGAAGAATTTTGGTAGGCCGGCCACTCCTGGGCAGATTCAACACTGTCCAAGTTTTCGCTATGTGGAGACAATGGCTCTCATTGTGATTCCTTGGAGTCCCAGAGCCTCAGAACTGGCTTTGTAACCCTCTCTCCAGACTGATATATCTCAACAACTCTTTTCCCCTCTTCTCTTCTGGAATTTGTTTTGATGGTGGCATAGTGGGCTGCTACTTGAGACCTTGTAGCCTATGTCACATTGATGGTAAGGTTCTATTAAAGTCATGTTTAGATTCAACAGGGCTGGCAGTAGTCAAGCCTGGGTGTGTCTGCGCTAATTGAATCAATCCATCCATCCATCCCTCATCCAAGCCACTTATCCTGCTCTCAGGGTCGTGGGGATGCTGGAGCCAATCCCTGAAGTCATTGGGCGGCAGGCAGGGAGACACCCTGGACAGGCCGCCAGACCATCACAGGGTCAACACACACACACACACACACACACACACACACACACACACACACACACACACACACACACACACACACACACACACACACACACACAATTTAGTATGTCGGATTTAAGTCAAGTCAAGTCACCTGACCTACATGTCTTTGGACTGTGGGAGGAAACCGGAGCCCCCGGAGGAACTCCACACAGACATGGGGAGAACATGCAAACTCCACACAGAGGACAACCCAGGACAACCCCCAAGATTGGACTGCCCTGGGGCTCGAACCTAGGACCTTCTTGCTGTGAGGCGACCGCACTAACCACTGCACCACCGTGCTGCCCTAATTGAATCCAATGATCAATTAATTTTGCTGAAGTGGTTAATTGAGTAACTCAGGGGACAATTATTTTGTCACACAGTCAGTTGATGTTGGATTACTTTTTTCCTTAAATAAATAAAATACTCATTTAAAAAACTGATTTTGTGTTTACCTGGGTTCTCTTCATCTTATATCACATTTTGTACAAGGATCTGAAACAATTAAGTGTGATGTGCAAAAACAGAGTTAATCAGGGATGGGCAAATACTTTTTCATGGGACTGTAATAACAGAAGGGTAGGACAAAGAGCTCAGAGACAAACCAACACAAGATAGAATAGCATGTAGATGCAGAGATTTATTGAAGCTAATATACTGCAACAAAACAGGAAAATGAAATCACAGCTTCATTTCCTGAGAGCTGAATGTGCTGTAGAATGTGATGAATTGATACTCACACAGTGTCTTTATCAAGGTTTTACCATTGTGCGTTGCAATGTAGAGTTATCAGTATTCAACAGGCTCAAAAACAGCTTCTCAGAATAGCATTTGCAGATTTTTTTTTCTCTCATGGTCTCAGTACCTCCACTGGTCTGTTTTATGTGTAAATTGGTTTGACTGTGTATTTTTTATCCAATAATGGCTTTTTAAAATGCGTACTACATGTGAAACACAATATCTGTTGTTGACAGCTATCTATTTTGTGTTTCATATACAAGGTGTGGCCAGTTTTCCAACTTGTTTGGATCTATTCTATCCCCCCCACCCCCCCCCATTTTTGTTCAATTGTACTTGGCCAATTACCCCACTCTTCTGAGCTGTCCCGGTCGCTGCTCCACCCCCTCTGCTGATCTGGGGAGGGCTGCAGACTACCACATGCCTCCTCCAATACATGTGGAGTTGCCAGCCGCTTTTCACCTGACAGTGAGTAGTTTCACCAGGGGGATGTAACACGTGGAAGGATCACGCTATCCCCCCAGTTCCCCCTCCCCCCAAACAGGTGCCCCGACTGACCAGAGGAGGCGCTAGTGCAGTGACCAGGACACATACCCACATCCAGCTTCCCACCCGCAGACACGGCTAATTGTGTCTGTAGGGACGCCCGACCAAGCCGGAGGTAACATGGGGATTCAAACCGGCCCATCCCAGTGTTGGTAGGTGACGGAATAGACCGCCATGCCACCCAGACACCCCTTATATTCTATTCTATTCTATTCTATTCTATTCTATTCTATTCTATTCTATTCTATTCTATTCTCCATCTGTGATGGTTCTCCAGATCTTTCTGCTGGGGCTTGTGTTGGTCTGTGTGCTCTGTCACTCTCTCACAGCAGATTCCTGGTGCATTGGTGGAGCAGGAGTGTCCATCAGTCTGACCGGGAACACCTAGTGCTTTAAAATCCACCTTGGCGGTCTCTCTAGGGCTCCATCTCCATGCACACGATTTGTTTCTTCTTGACTTTAATCTGTGTGTTTACTTTTATTTCACACCCTACAACACCTCTCATGGTATACTTCTCATCCATTCACTAAAACTGATCCCACTGACTACCACATCCCACTGCATTTTTTTCAAGATTAGTCCTATTTTCTTGAATAAATAGTAACATTTCTCTTCCCCCAGTAGGTGTGTATCTCCCTCTGTGTGATCCCCATGGGCCAGGCCATAACACTGTGGCAGCTGACAAACGACACAGACCTAGCAGATCAAATGGCACTGTATGCTATTTAGACTGCATAGGGTAATATTTTCCATGAAATGATGATGTTGGACAAACACAAGCGCACACATATTAGTGTGCTGTCTGCAATGAATACCTACCGTGACCTCACTACACCATGTGTCCATATCACTGCTCCTCAAAGAAAGAACGCACCCCTGCAAAGAGACACATGGAGAGAAGGGGAGGGAAAGAAAGAGAGGTAGAGAGAAGCACTTGTCAGGTAGCCCATTACAGTATCATTACAATACCAATCTCTGCTCCCCATCTCTTTCTCCCTCTGTCTCTGTCTTTGTGTGTCTGTCGGTGTGCATGTGTGTAATTCTCTTTGTATGCCTCTAGTCACCAGAGGGGAGATGAGATCATTACCTGTGGCTGCGGGGCTAATGTCACACACAGCCTTGAAAACCTGCACACACACACACACACACACACACACACACACACACACACACACACACACACACACACACACACACACACACACACACACATACTAAAGAGGCTAATGTGACTCAGCCTCAGCAACAAAACTACGTATTGTGACCAGGGGGCTCGTGTTCATTTGGGCAGGCAGCTTATTTTACACCCTGCTACATGCGGATGAAGGAAACGGGATGACTAGAGCGGAGAGGAGAGAGAAAGAAGGATGAGCAGAGTCAGAGTCATGTCTAATCGGAGACGTGGTGGGGGAAAGAGTCCAGGTCTTTCTTCCTCCATTATGAATATGGAGAAAAGGGAACAGCTTAGTACGGCATAGCTCGGAATATGCTTGTTAGCAAGGTGGTGATGCAAATGACAGACAAGGAGAGATGCAGATGAGGAGGAAGAGAGGGGGGGGGAGGGGTCAGAGGGGAGGACAACCGGCTTGGCCTCTAATTAACTTCTGAGATCAGCACTAACTCTTCCTCTATGCCACTGCACTACCATTATATCACAGAACTAACACTGCAACCATACAACAATATCTGCAGTGTTATGTGCAGTGTTGCGTACCAAAGGGGATTTTTTTTTTTACTAAAGCATTTGTGTTTGCATATGTGTGCTTGTGATGCATAAAGAAAAGTAAAGATTACATTACAGTGGATTGGGAAAGATCATATCTGTAAATTGCTTGTGGGCTAGTATACTACTTGTTTTATTTCGTGAAACTGGCAATTTATTATAATAACCCATGAAACAAAAGTAGATTTAGGCAAGAATATTGTAAACATGCCACCGACAAACATCTACTACGATGTTCCTACAATCTTTTTTAAAAATTGCATATAAAAGTCTTTGTCGCTCAGTAATCAATAACGACTAAATAATGACCACAATGACAATGTGTCTGTATTAGGCCAACAAATAAATAAATCGTGGCAGATTCGGGTGTGGACCAGCTGTCCCACATTAGCTCAGTTGGCTCAGGGCAAGTCAAACAGTATCCAAAGGCAAACAAAAACACCCCAGAGACTGGCAGAGAGCAGAAGATGAGGACACACGCTCTCACCACAACAGACTCTCAACAACACGGCTTGTTTTTAGTAAACTGTTTTTAATCTCTGGGGTTTTTACCTGTACGGTTTTGTTTTGTCCCCCCCAATTATATCCGGCCAATTACCCCACTCTTCCGAGCCATCCTGGTCTTTGCTCCACCCCCTCTGCCGATGCGGGGAGGGCTGCAGACTACCACATGCCTCCTGCGATACATGGGGAGTCGCAGCCGCTTCTTTTCACCTGACAGTGAGGTGTTTCGCCAGGGGGACGTAGCGCGTGGGAGGATCACGCTATTCTCGGGCACGAGAAAAAATAGAAACCCCTGTTCAATGCCATGTGGGACCACATTTGGTCCTGATAACAGCTGCCACGCGTCGTGGCATTGACTCAGAGAAGGTCCTTTAATGCCCCAGTGTTGAAACTGACTGTGCAGACATCAGTGCTCCACAAAACTTCCAATGGTTGATGGGTGGATGCTCCCCTCTAAGGCTGCTGCGTTTAAGTTTATCCAAAAGGTCTTCAAGGGGCTTGGTATCAAGGAATTGTGGTTGCCAGGTCGTTAAGGTCATTTCACCCGAATGTTCCCCAAATGATTCTTGGACAATTCTTCCACTATGACAGGAAGCATTATCTTGTTGAAAGTATCCATCCCCTTGGAGGGCACATGATGGCCATGAATGGATGAACCCGGTCTGCTATGATGTTAAGGTCCACTATGGCACAAAGCGATCGATCAACGGGTATTAATGGAACCACTGTAAACCAGCTAAATGCACCCCCAAACCATTACACCTCCCCCATTGGCCTGTGCAGTTGTAACCGTGGATGACAGACCCATGGCCTCATGTTGTTTACGCCACATACTGACCATCGTTGTGGGGCAGTTGGAACCAGAATTCATGAGACCAGACAACCTTTTCCGCTTTATCCAGTCATCGACAGTCCCCTGCTGCTGTTTCTTTCAGCAGCTTACCACGGACAGGAGAGGAACTCTATGTGGTGTCTGATGTTATGCTCCATACACGCAAGAGTGGAATGCATTGTGTGTTCTGTGGTACCCCATAATTCTATCTCAAAAAGATGGTGAGATAAAAGGTGCAAGATAATGTTTATGTAGCCTAAATAAATAGGACATTTATTTTCTTAATTTCTCCAATACCAATAGCAGAACCGTTAATGTCAGAGCTTATCAATACTACGGTCTTTAATAATTTAACACTGGTGCCTGTTTAATAGTGGGTTTTGGTACCTATGCCTACCTACGATTCAATGTCCCACCCATGGTTACTGGAGTGAGAGTGAGCTGATCCACCTCACCAGAATCCACAATGATGACATAGGGATGTCATTCAGACTGGAGAAGTGTGACTGAATAGTGAAAAAAAGACGAAAGGTCGTGAGGACTGAAGGAGTTGAATTGCCAGATGGCAGGATAAAAAAACATACAGGACTGTTACAAGTATCTGGGTATCCCACCGAGGCAAATGGAAACCATGAGGAGGCAGCAAGGAGGTCAGCTGCAGCCAGATACCTCCAGAAAGTGAGGCCAGTCCTGAATAGCCAGCTCAATGGGAAGAATAAGATCCAAGCCATCAACATGTATATGCCCCATTAGTCATCAGAGGTGGTTGAGAATAGCAGCGCTAAGATACTGTAAGACTTCAACTTCCAGACTGACAAGCAGGTGCTGGCTAAACAACTAGACATTATGGTGGCTGATAGTATTAAAAGTTATATATATATATGTATAGCCCTGCTCCTCATTAGTTGAGCACTTCGTTCAACACCATTGACGGTTTCGGGGGGGGGTAATTATATAGCAGTTGCTGATTTCGCCCCTAATTTCGGTTGCTGTCCAACTGAAATTAGGGGCGTGTCACTGGGCAACGTAAACTGTATGATTCTTCGTTTAACCACATTAGCAGCTGATGAGTGCGCGACGCACGAAACAGGCCTGTACTGCAATGTATTTAATCCTTTTTTTTCCCGCTGTATCTGTGTTGATATATCTGTGTTGCTGTATCTGGGTTGATATATATATAGCGTTTTTTCCCCTCCATAACCAAAGAGCTACTAGACAAAGCTATTGAATTTGCCTCAACATACACCAAAATATCTGACCAAGACAGAGACATAACAGCTCATGCTAAAGAGTCAATCTTATATCACAAGGGAATCCCATGGCAAAAAGCAAGGTAACAGCAAATTTGACGTGACCATGGGCAGCTTCGACGGGGCAGAGACCCGTGAGCTAGTGGGCTTGTACTTGTCCCAACTACAGGTCCTAGACATCAACGTCGGGCTATATAGAGACGATGGGCTGGCAGTCTGCAACAAACCGGCAAGAGAAGTTGAGAGAATAAAAAGAAAACGTGTAGTATATTTGCAAACAATGGACTAAAAAGTTCCATTGAGGCTAACAAAAAAACAGATTGACTTCCTCGACATCTCATTAGACCTTAAAAATGGCACATACAGCCCGTACATGAAACCCAATAGTATACTGCAATACGTCCACAGAGAAAGCAATCATCTGCCCTCCATTTTGAAAAATATCCCAGTAAGCATAAACAAAAGACTCTCATGTTTATCATCCAGTGAAGCCATCCAGACTTAAGTACAAGCCACCACCAATTAGCGACAGCCAGCAACAACAACAAAAAAAAACCGCAGCAGAAGGCAGAACATCACCTGGTATAATCCTTCCTACAGCGACACCATGGCCTCTAATATTGGAAAACAATTTTTCAAGCTTTTGGGTGAGTGCTTTACCCCAGACCACCTATTGAGAAAGATATTCAACAGAAACACAGTCAAAATGAGCTACAGCTGCATGCCAAACAGCTTATTTCATCCCACAACACAAGCATCTTGGCCAAGGCACAAACCCCCTCACCGCAACCAAACACCTCCAACTGCAAATGCCGTGTTAAGGCATCATGTCCTCTTGAAGGAAAATGCCAGATAGAGGGAGTCATCTACCAAGCATTGGTGACAAGAGAAGACAACTGCAATGTGGACACTTACGTGGGATTAACAGAGGGCCCTTTTAAAAGTAGGTTTAACGCCCATATGAGTAGCTTCAGAAATGAACATGCAAAAAATGCAACGGCCTTAAGCCGCCATATTTGGTCATTGGTAGACAAGAATATCAGTTATTCTGTCTCATGGAAAATCCTTGCAAAGAGTAGTGCATATTCAGTTAGAGGTAAAAGATGTAACCTGTGCTTGACAGAAAAGTATTTTATTATTTGCAGACCTGATATGTCCACCTTAAATAATAGAACATTTATTAGATGTTTTTTTATATTTTTAATTTTTTCTTTTATATTTTAACTGCCTGTCCTCTCAACTGTTCCCCAACACCACTCCACTATATATTTCACATAAATTACCTTGTTATGTTTTTAATGTACGCCATTTCAACAGTGCCCTGGCCCCTAAATGCTTTTCAAAACAAGCCCCAGCCCCTTAACCCATTGGCTGTAATGTTTTCTACCCCTCCATTGGTTGCTGTGCATCATAACTACTTACCCCATTGGTTGTTATAGTTTAAATGTTTCCTCATCTGATTGGTTGCTGTCCAATCAAAATTAGGGGCGTGATGCTGGGCAACGTAATTCTGTATGATTCTTTGTTTAACCACATTAACAGCTGATGAGTGCATGACACATGAAACAGGCCTGTACTGCAATCTATTAAAACTTTTTTACTTGTATCTGTGTTTTATACATATATATATATGGTGGCACCGTGGTTAGCACAGTTGCCTCACAGCAAGAAGGTCTTGGGTTCGAGCCCTGGGGTAGTCCAACCTTGGGGGTCGTCCTGGGTCGTCCTCTGTGTGGCGTTTGCATGTTCTCCCCGTGTCTGCGTGGGTTTCCTCTGGGTGCTCCGGTTTCCTACCACAGTCCAACGACATGTAGTTCAGGTGAACCGGCCATACTAATTTGTGCCTAGGTGTGAATGTGTCGGCCCTGTGATGGACTGGCGACCTGTCCAGGGTGTCTCCCCGCCTGCTGCCCAATGACTGCTGAGATAGGCTCCAGCATCCCCAATTGGGATAAGCCGCTTGGATAATGGATGGATGGATGGATGGTGTCGCTTGTAGCTATTGTTTTAAATCTATCACCAGTGTGCACACACAGATGAGCAGTGCAAAATTCAATTTTCCATTTGTGGTTAACAAAGAAATGTCTATTCTTTTCTATTCACAGGTCAGATGACCATGTCTACATAAATCTTCTGACAGGAAGCTTTGCAACACCTCTGATGAAGACTGCAGGCTTGGCAGTCGAAACATGTCATGTAAAAAAAAAACACCTGTCTTTATAAAAGAATCAGTGAATTAAGTAAAACGTCAGACAAAATTAACCTCTTCAGTCTATTGTTTACATGTTCATTTTCACTGTGAATTTTAGTGGCCACACTGCGAGCAAGATGAGGTTCATCTGCGCCTGTGTGCTGGAGACAAGGGATTCTGCCTTATCAATGATGGGGATGATGTTACCCTGGACATGAGCCATGCTTGCTACTTCCAAATCCAGGCACAGCTGCACATTGTGGATACTGAGTATTGTGACTTTGTGGTGTGGAACTATAATGACACTTTTGTTGAAAATATTTTGCCTGATATGGAATTTTGGGACGATGTGGTACCCAAAGTTGAGAATATTTTTCAGAAACAGTACACTTCCAGATGTGTTGGGACACTAAGTTACAAAGTCAAATGTTGATATGTTGATACAAATTTACAAGAACTAAAACAGTGTACAACTATAAATTGGATTCAATTTCATGAAAGTCAAACTTTTCAGACCTATGGTTCAGTTAAAGGTGCTGGGGAATATGTGACGACGATCAGAGGACGATTTAGTCTCAACTTCAGCAAATCTTGTTCAAATTTAGAAAGCACGGTTAAATAGCCACAGGTGATAAAATTTGAAAAACCTGCACTAAAACTAAGAAGGGTTCCCAATGTAAAACTTTGTCTTTTCTATGTTCTTCTGAAAAGACTTGTGTCTAAACTGTGTCTTTCTTTCTTTTTCTCTGTGTGTCCCACGCTTTAGTCCTAAGATCACCCAGCTCTGTAGTGGTTTGCTTAAGAACATCCTCCATCCTCTCAATGTCATCCATAGTTAGGTCTGTCTGGTATTCTGCATCTGCATACAATACATGGCAGTAGGGAGAGGGATTAGTTATTCAAATTACTCTCCAAATTATTAATGATGCGAGTTGTTGTCTAGTTATTTTCTTAGTTGTTAACATTCTGACAAAGGTTCAAGTTATCTGGTCCAATTCTTTGTAGATTATTTTATACCCTGATTTAACCAGGCGAGCTTATTGAGAATTTAGTTATCTCTTGTCTTAATTAGTGTAAGCCTAATTCAGAATCACATCTGCCTTATCCAACTATGATCTAAGATACTGGTTACACTTATTAATACTGTAGCGAAATCAGGCAGCAGCTGGAAATCCGCCGCAGCCGAGAAGCGAACTCAGGTCGCCCACGGCTGCGCTAACCAGTCAACTAAAGGGTCCGACCCATTTGCCAAGGGCTAGCGAGTCTAGTCATCCATGGTTGTTACACTACTCCCTCCTTCGGGAAGTGTGTCCCCATGCTTCAGCATACCAGCTCCCTCACACCTCTGGGCGCATGCGCTTCTGATGGCCTCATGGTCTCACCAACCCACTTCTGACACCAATGTAGTAAATTCAGGGGGCAGCCGGGAACTGCCGCCGCAGCTGGGAAGCCAACCCAGATCTCCCGCACCACGGGCGACTACGTTAACCAGTCGACTAAAGGGTCCGACCCGTTAGCCAAGGGCTAGATAGCAAGTCTAGTCATCCGAGGTCATTACAATACAATTCATTTATCTTGTCAATCATGTAACATCTCAGTGACGTCCTCTGGTTCTGGGTTCTCAGCTGGCTCATGGAGATCCAGCAAGGCCTCTGCACTTTCTAGACATCTTTGCTGAGCGTTTTTGGACTTCATCCTCTCCTCTGATAGTGGACCAGCTTCACCAGCAATACCATACTGGCCCATGGTACAATGGACCAAGCCCTCAAAGCAGGCTTATTAGAGGGTTTCAAATTACGAATAATAACAATATTTCAAGAAATGCAGGCATTTTTACAGAAAATTGAATCAGTTCATGGGGATACAACGTTTATTGGGAGAAATGTTTCATCGCTCATCTAAGTGACTTCTTCAGTCTCAGCTGACAGCAGGTGTTCCCACCCTTACAAAAAACAGTCAGTTGAGACTGAAGAAGTCACTTAGATGAGCGATGAAACATTTCTCCCAATAAATGTTGTATCCACATGAACTGATTCAACTCTGTGATTTCCTTACCTGGAATACTGAGCATGCATAAAGATGCAGGCCTTTATTATTTTCTGAGATGTCCCTGAGCACCGTCTCTTCATCTCTCTCACTCTCTCTGTACATATTTTTTTCTACATGTGCTGTTTCCAGAGGGGAGCGTTTACTGTTAAGTATATTTTACAAACACCGTGTAGTTATTCAGTGAGCTACATTATATGAGCAGAAATGACACTCTCACTTGGTGCAAAATGAAAATAAACCCTATGTTGAAGCCTGAGGTGCTTGTTGGAGTGCTCTCTGCCTTTTGACGATTTACTCTAGTGGGGCTCAGACACATAATGACAACAAACTGCATGAGCACCAATCCCCCCCCCACACACACACACACACACAGACACTGCAATATACTAAACTATGTATGGTAACGCTGTGTCTCTCCCTCTCCTGTAGGGTTGGCATAAGGAACAAACAGGCAATCAACTTTGACAGAGGGGCGTTTTGTTCACCCCACATAGCTTTTATTATGTGTATAATTAACATCATCATGTCTCATAAAAGAAATAAACTATGACAGAGAGGTGTACATAAATACTGTCACCTATGCACACCAGCGCGCATGCACTACCAGAGGTTATAAACTATGATGCAGAGGGGGGAAATCCATTAGATATTTTGCATTTAATACAGTACTGCAAGAGGCAATTCTATATAACAAATAAACCTATACATTGTGCTACCACCTTCACAGGTTACACAACAAATTAAAGGATAAACAACATCCTTTTAGGCCACATCAAGTACCAGTACGCATAATTATACAGCCACATGCGCGCTGTCCAGAAACCTAGCCACAATTACAAAAGTGCCAACAATACCACCAGGGGTGGCGGGTAAGGTAGGCTAAGCCTTCCCTAACTGTTAGCTATTGTGGACCCTACACAGCCAAATGTCTGGCTTTTGATCGGACAGTCCAGTTTTTCACCTTTCTGTCCAGCATCTGGCACAATGTCTGGACAGACACCGATTTATCCTCCTTTTGATGGTATTGAATAAAAATCATGCGGGCTTGTCAATTCTCTCTTGGAGTGCTAGCGCGCACTTTATACACTGCGTCCTTTTGGCTACTGTGAAAGAAGACTGCATCTTTACTGGCTAATGGTGCGTTAGGGCACTCTGAAAGTGCATATTTACGATCAGTTATTTTCAAAATAAATATTATTTTGCAGGTTCACAGAAGGTTAAATCAGTTCATCTGGACACAATGTTTATTGACAGAGATACATTTCATCACTCATGTAAGTGACCTCTTCAGTCTCAACTGACTGCAGGTATCCCCACCCTTATAAATGATACAGTGGCATAACGACTGAAAGCGATCGGTTTCATATGCAAATTGCCATGACCATTAACTAGAGTTTCAATGGCCATGTGTACTATTCACAGAGGATTTGGGAATAGTTGCAATCACAGCATTGTAAGATGATGACAGATGTACTCTTAGGACCACGGTTCAGGGATGGTCATTCTCTCTTAACATAGATAGCTTCTTTGACTCCCCATTCAAACCAGTGTTCCTCCCTATCAAGGATGTGCACATCCTCATCCTTGAAAGGGTGGCCACTGGCCTGTAGATGGGTGTAGAATGCGGAGTCCTGGCCTGACGCGTTAGCTCTTCTGTGTTGTGCCATCCTCTTGGCCAGCATCTGTTTGGTTCCACCAACGTACAAGTCATGGCAATCCTCCTGGTACTTAACAGCGTACACTATATTGCTCTGTTTGTGCCAGGGAACCAGACCCTTGGGGTGGACCAACTTTTGGCGCAGCGTGTTTTGGGGTTTGAAAGTAACCGAGACGCAGTGTCTGGAAAATACATGTCTCAGGTTTTCGGACACTCCCACCACATATGGACACCACTGGTTTATGCTTAGGCAGCTGTTGTCCTTCTCGTCTCTTCGATCGGCTGGTGCACTGTTTGGGCATCTTCCTGGCTTTGAAAAACCCCCAGTTAGTATAACCACACTTAACCAGCGCCTGTTTAATGTGGGATTTCTTTCTCCCCTTCCCTGGACGCCGTGTCAGTGGGGATGTTGTCAGCTGAGTGGTACAGCGTCCTGATGACTCCTAGTTTGTGCTCCAGTGGATGATGAGAGTCAAACCTTAAGTACTGATCAGTATGTGTTGGTTTACAGTTAACATCAACAATCAGATGTCCCCCATCACCAATTGCAATTTCACAGTCTAAGAAGGCTAATCTGTCATTTTTCACATCCTCCCTGGTGAACTTGATGTGGTTGTCCACAGAGTTAATGTGGTCGGTGAAATGTGGTATGTCCTGAGATTTAATTTTAACCCAGGTGTCGTCCACAAATCTGAACCAATGGCTAGGTGGTGCCCCTGGATAGGACGTCAGAGCCCTCTTTTCCACTTCCTCCATATACAAGTTGGCCACTATAGGTGAGACTGGGGAACCCATAGCACACCCATGCTTCTGCTTATAGTACTGCCCCCTGTATGTGAAGTACGTGGACTGAAGACACAGCTTCAGGAGCAGACACACTTGGTCAGCGTTAATTTGTTGTTTATAAGGGTGGGGATACCTGCCGTCAGTTGAGACTGAAGAGGTCACATAGATGAGTGATGAAATGTTTGTCTCAATAAACGTTGTGTCCAGATGAACTGATTCAACCTTCTTGAGTTTCTTACCTGGATTATTGAGCAAGCATAAATATATTCAGCAGGTTACTGGCTGATGAATCTGTCAAATAAATGAATTTGTATTTCATTGATTTAAATGTGTAAATGCTCACATTAGTGTGTACACACCGATTGTAAGAATCAGTCCAAACGCCGAAATGAAAAGCTGTATACAACCCTGAGTGGTGTAAAGAACACACATTCATTACACAAAGTGCCAAGGATGAATTTTATGCATTTTGAACGTTTTGCCGAGCCAACATTGATGTGAGGAGCTATTGAACAGCTTACAACAAGTCCTTAAAACAAGTATAAAATATTAGCCGTCTCCACTCTCAACCTCACCCGCCACCTATGAATACCACTCTTTAATAGCACAGTGTACAAAGCAGGGGAGACGTTTTCCCAAGGTGCACAAGTGGTTTTATGAACTCCCCACTAGAAGAGCTGGAGTCGCTGATGTGAGTGCAGAGCTGAGCTGATATCAGCTGAATCATTATCTTGTGGGTGCTGTTCCAAACTACTTTCTTGTGTCCATGTTAACTGAACGATGGCCGAGTTGCACATCGCTAAGTTTTAGCTTTGTTTACCGCCAAGAAATTGTCCACATTTGTGCCACCCACCTGACGTCTCTACGTAACCACTATAAGTTCAACCTTGTAATGTAATTGATTGGCTGGCCATACAATGCGGATACGGTAGTTATTTTTAACTGGCTAGGCAGAGGGCTGTTATTCTTTACTAAGAAATGGTGTGCTTTATTTTGCATTACAGTTTTAAGTCTTCCATTACCAAATTGTATGACATGATTTTGCTTATAACTGTAAAAGTGTTTCAGTTTTTTGTTTTTGTTTTTTTTTGTCAGGAAGAGAATTTAGATGAGGAGGCACAGTGACCTTATCGGACAGGCCTGGACCCCCCCCCCCAAGGTCCACTTATAACACCGATGCTGCTCTCCTTCCACTTCAATCTTCTGTTCACCCTGTTTTCTCTTTTCTCAGTTTCCTTATCTTTCTCTTAATTTCAGTTTGCTTTTCTTATTTATGATACTTTTTAGCCATGACCACTGTCAAATCTGTCAAATAATGTCGCTCTCTCTCACCCTGTAAACATGCACCCGTAGTTTCTCTCACATATGGCTTACATACAAATTTATACTTACAGATTCATGTTTCAAACACGTTTAAAAAAGCATCTGAATATTAATTGTTAACTGCATATTCATTCCAGACAAGCAGAATATGAAATGAATTAATCATGGTGTACAACGCTGTCTAGATACCCTATCCTTATCTGCCTTCATGTGCTGTGAGGATGTTAGGATGTGAGGATGCAGGAAATTAGCAGTGGCTGTGGAGAGAGGACAGAGACTTGTGTGCATGTGTGAAACAGCGAGATGGAAAGAGGGAGGGAAAGAGAGAGTGAGAGAAGGGGCAACCTGATGCCATAACGAGCTGTAACTGGTATGTTTGGCAGACTGAAGAAAAGAGCAGTGACGTGAGACAGTCAGGACAAGGCCTAAAGAAGGACTGCAAGGAGGAGCAAAGGAAGAGAGGAGAAGAGGAGAAGTGAGGAGAGGTGAAGAAAGGAAGGCAATGGAAAGTGGAATAATATAAACGGAGGGCTAAGTAAAAGATCTGCTGGGTCAGTGTGTGAAAGGGTGAGCAGTAAGAGCTGAGGTCAACACAGCATGGTCTGCTGAAAATATGACTCCTGTTCATGACGGAAAAAGGATGAGGAGTGAGAGTAAAGGAAAGAAGACGAGGAGAGGGTGAGGAGAAATACGAGAGCAGAGGAGAGGAGATGAATGAAGAAGAGAAAAGAGAACTCAGGGGAGGCGAAGAGCATTCCATGGTCCACACTGAGCGTTTCAAAGATGCACTTTAAGACCAACATGTCTTTGCTGAAGGAATGATTCTCTCTTAACCATCTCTCTCTCTCTCCCTCTTCATCTCCTGCCCCCCTCTATCTCTCTCTCATGCCTGATGGCCCCCCTGCATGCTCCTAATAACCCATGATGAGTCCTCCACACTTGAGCACCCATCCATCAGACACCCACTGAGACACACACGCACACACACACACACACACAAACACACACACACACACACACACACACACACACACACACACACACACACACACACACACACACACACACACACACACACACACACACACACACACACACACACACACACACACACAAACACACACACACACACGGTTCACTCCTCGGCAGCCGACGTGGTAGGCGTACAGATAGTGACAGCCATGAGCAGAACTATTAATGGGCCTTTCCCTACTTATAATACAGTAGAGAAAAGAGGGAGAAGAAACAACACCAGCCAACAGGGTGGGACTCTAACCTTTTCATCATCCTAGCCTAATGCCCTACCATCAAACACAGACCTGGGGAGGAGGTGAGGGATAAAAAGAAGGGTCAAATGTAGAAAGATAAGAAATGGAAAGGTGAGGCATTATGGAGAATGGTGAGCTGCAAAAAGAAATTATTAAAAAGAAAGAATCCAAAATTCAGTACGTGAGGCGAATGAAGATGCCTGAGAAGCGTGTGGGAACTGTGCTGAGGGAGAAGGCAAAACATTTGGAGAGATGTGTGTAAACTGATACAAATGGGCTTCCTAGTAATCAGTTTGCTCAAATCAAACTCTCTTTTTCGCTAAGAGAGAGGGGGACCGGAGAGATGGAGAACATGAAACAGACGAATAAAGACTGCGGAGAGACATAGAACAAAGGGCGAGGCGTGAAGGTGTTGGGAGAGAGAGAAAGGGAGAGGAGGCTGAAGATGGAGAGGGGAGAGTGGTGTAGACACAGGGCCATGCCTATAGCATATTGATGCTGCTGTAAGACAAGCAGCCACTCTGGCCTCTGATACGCAACCAAGCATGTGCTGCAGGGGGCTGGGCTACTTCACCATGGTGTCTGTTCTGTTTGTGTGTGTATGCATGTGTGTGTGTGTGTGTGTGTGTGTACGTGTGTATCCACTTCATGTGTGCATGTATTATATATGTTTTATGTTATTGTATACCTATGAGGGGCAAAACCATAGAATGACATGGGATTTAGGTGAGTTTGTGTTAATATGCATGTGGAGGTAAATGTGGGCGGGTGTCTTTGCGTGTGCATGTTTGTGTGTATGCACCTAGGAGAATGCGCATAAGTATTTGCGTGTTCATGCATGCTGCAGTGGACTGTGGGTTATTCATTATGCTGCGTGTGTCTCTTCCTGCAAAGCCTCTGTTATCACAACACAGAGCCCCAGCAGCTACTGAGCTCGCCCCACTACCATCCCTTATTCCCACGGGGGCTACCTATAGAGTATTCTAGTCCTCAAGGACAGTATACTGAAGCCCATGCAGCAACACAGTCCATCACAAGTCATCAGACCCCCCCTCATGTCCTGCTGATGAACACAGCCGTACCAACTCTATGCATCATGCATGCGTAATTCAAGCATCAACGTCCATCTAGATTGTTTTTTTTATGTTCAAACAGAAACATTGGAATGTGTCAGGTTTAGCCATATGTTTTCTGTTATATGTATGTACTGTATAGCATTGAGGCTGTTCAAACCTCTCTACCCCCCCCACACACACACACACTCTGTCTCTTCTCACTGTCACTTTCCCTCTAACTCTGGTCAGCAGGCAACATTACAGAGGCCTGCACTTTCTTTGTGTCTCATTCAAATCCCCTTTCCTCACCCATGTCTCAGAAATAGATCCAGAAATGGATTGTGGTCATTAGCAGAGTTGATAACAGCTTGCAAGGGTTATACAAGTGTCTTCTTCAGTGTCTCTGCAAATGTGCCACTATAAAAAGATGGAGAAAACTTGCAGACATATATTCCCCATCTTTAATGAGAATGAGAAGAACCCTCTCTCTCTCTCTCCTCCTCTCTCCCTCCCCCCCCCCCCCCCTCTCTCTCTCTCCCTCTCCCCCCATGCCATCACAACCCGATTAGTGTCTGACGATGATGGCACTACTTCCCGACACCTAATTGAAATAATTGTGTGTAATCACTTTAAAAGACTGGCAGGAGACATGCATGCAATGAGCAGCAGTTAAGAAAAGGCAACGATGTTTTAATTGAATCTTCCCAGATGCATTTGATTCAATCAAACAAGGCTAAGAACACAACCGAGAGACAGGCGGGAGACACCACAGCAGCAGCACAGGTCAATCGAGACAGATAAAGAGTGGGGTAATGGGTTTAGAGGGTGTGAAAGAGAGCAGAGGGTTTAGGTGGATATGCCTCAGCCTTTCTCTGAAACACACACGCTTCATCCCACATAATCTGTATGAAATCTTCGGAGTGCCGCATTCTATCCAGGTTGCCTTTTCCTAACACCGATATCTGCTACCGCATTCCAAGAAAAACGAACCCGAACCAGACATTTTGTACCATTTCTGACATTTGCCCACTAAACCAATCTCAGTGGCTCTACTGCATTGAAGCCAGAGGCTTGTTGTTACAGTAAAAGACGACCATGGTAGGGGAATTACAACCAAACTGCTCCACTTCCTGAGCTCTCAGCTTGCTGTTTCATTTGCAGCAGAAGCGGTTCCCAGGGCCCACTCTGTGGGGTTTTGTAGACCTGTATCACAGCGGCCCTGTTTACACTTGGCATTAACATGTGTCTTGGGTGATCTGATCTCGAGTGGACAGCTCTAAGTACAGGTGTGAATGCACCCAATGTGTCCTCAATGGGTCTCGAGATCAGGCCACATTCAGAGCTGGCCTGGGACACATTTGTCCACATTGCATTTGAAGTGTACATGCAGATATGTCCCAAGCCACATTGAAGGACTGCCTACTCAACGGACATCCTCTGCGTAAGGAATAGAAATAATATCCAACAGAAAAAAAATATCCTGCGTGATTCTGCCGAGCACAGCTAAACTGTCAGAGGTGATGGACAAAGGCAAACTGAACTGCAGGTGGGCTATAAAGCAGCTGTTTAGTGAATAAAACATAGGCTGTCTACCTGATGCTTATTTCACCAAAGCTTTCTCTGGGTTAGTTTAATTTATTTACTTATTTTTACTTCATCTATAATATCTGACACATATCAGACCCACAACTGTGGAAGAAGCTCCGCTCACTTGCAAAGTTCAACTTCAGGTTCAAGTTCATTTATGCACTGCAGCGCAGAGCCTGACCCTCTCAAGCCCGCTGGAATAATTAAATAATCTGAGCCTGAACCGACGTGATCGGGTCGTCGAGTCTGACAGGGTTCAGGTTGAGAATTACAAACTCAGGTGTTCAGACATTTGCATTTCCCCACATAACGAGTTTTAAGCATGGGTTTCAACTTTTGCTGTGTATTTTGAGCACAAAATGAAAGAAGGCAAACAATCAGAGCCTGACGGTTCTAATTCACTCAGTTAATTTTCCTCATCAGATTACTTGTCTCTATATGGCACGGCATGCATTTGCTGGATGTCATTGTAATAATGTGAAACTATTTACCCATAATAGACTATTTCTTAAATGCAATATACGAGGTCAGGGGTCTGAAGGCTTTCAGACAGAACTACGTCATCATCATCATCATCATCATCAGAATAATGACGTTTATTTATTTACACAGCACTTTTTGAAAACTTGTGTCCAAAACAAAGTGGAAAGGAAAAGAAAAAGAAAATAAGTGCAGTTAGGATATGAGAGGATTTGTTGTATTTCTTTAAGAGCATTTTAAATTTTGTCTATCCATTATCCAAACCACTTATCCTGCTCTCAGGATCGTGAGGATGCTGGAGCCTTTCCCAGCAGTCATTGGGCGGCAGGCGGGGAGACACACATACACACACACACACACACACACACATATTCACACTTACACTGTAAAAAATGTAATTTTACAGGAAATGTTCTGTATTTTTTCTTTACACATTTTCCTCCCTTTTCCATAAAACAATGAAATGCCTGTGGATTTGCAGATATTTGCAGTAATTTCAAAATTTACCCTTGAAATCACAGATAATTCACTATAATTTAATATTGCAGTAATATTATGTTTTTAATGGCAATTTATTGTATTTGTACAGATTCAAATGTAATTTTACGCAAAATGCGAGGTAATCAGGGGCGTAGCCAGGACTTTTTTTACTGGGGGGGGGCAGGTGGGGCCAGCCATTTCATTAGGGTGGCACTTGTCAAAACTACTATTTTAAAACTACTTTTGAGGATTATGATAGCCCTTTTAACAATACCATGGATTGTGTATAGCCAAAGGGTATGGAATGGGATCATTCTTCTAAACTGCATGTCCCATGCACGGGTGTTAATGCAATGGGTATGGTTTAACTGTTGTAAAGTGTAAAGACCGAAGACAGAAATTTAATTTAGTATTTCAATTGCAATTTCAATTGCATGAAGTGAAAATGTACACAATGAATCCAACATTTCCATATCCTGAACACACACAACTAAATAAACCACATCACTTGGACTTGCCATGCTGCACGTACACACTCTTGCTTTTACACTTGGATTTACTCAAATATGAGCCCATCGGGCTCATAACTTTAGTGTCAAAGGACAATACTTAATAATAATAGGCTAATGATAATAATGCATGTATTTCAGCTTCCATTTGACTGTTCCTGTGGGAAGGGGGCAGGGGGGGCTGGCGGGGGGCCGTGCTCTGACCAATGGGGGCCGTGGCCCCCCCGGCCCCCCCGGCCCCCACGTGGCCACGCCCCTGGAGGTAATATTTTACAGATTTTTTCCTTTTTTCCGTGAAATAAAAAATTTCTATCCACGTACTTATTGTGTTTTTATACATTATTTCTTAGTTATTGTACATAAAAAACTATTTTAATAGGAAATTAATGCAGATAGACTGGGTTGTCTCATGAATTAACTAATAAATGCCCTAAATTTACAGCGATTAACCTGAAAGATATTTGCTTTTCATGTATTTTGACATATTAATGTCTGCTTTTCCACAGTTTAATACACATTTATCAACAATATATACTGTAATTTAATTGATTTTGATTATAAAACCTGCTCTGTAATTTTACAGTTTATTACATGTTATTTTGTGGTATGGTTGATTACTGTAATTTGACGGTCCCTGTCCGGAAACTTTTATGCCAGACTTTTTACCGTTTTTTTTTATAATTTTTCTATAGCGTAGGGACAATTCAGTCTGTACGCGTTTATTTTCGTGTTTGTGACACGTCTCTGCCACGCGGAGGGTTCGAGATGAAGGCGGAAACGGTTTTGGGCGATTAACACAGACTTTCTTTAATAATATTTTGGCGAATTCGAGGGACAACGCAACACCAGGAACTGCCGCGGCCGGGAAGCGAAACCGTATCGCCCGCACCGCAGGAGACATGGCTAACCGCTCGACCAAAGGATCAGACCCGCGAACCAGCTGCCAGCGCGTCTTCTTATCCATGCACGTTACAATACCCCCCCTCCTTCGGGAAGCGCGTCCCCGCGCTTAAGCATATCAGCTCCTTCACGCCTCAGGGCGTATACGCTTCCGATGGCCTTACAGTCGCGCCATCCCACTTCTGACACCAATGTAGCGAATTCGGGGGACAACACAATCACAGGAACTGCCGCGGCCGGGAAGCAAACCCGTATCGCCCGCACCGCAGGAAACATCGCTAACCGCTCGACTAAAGGGTCAGACCCGCGAGCCAGCGGCCAGCGTGTCTTCTTATCCATGCACGTTACATTATTGTAGCGAGGAGGCTATCCCGTCAGAATTGAGCCCTCCTGTTTTACCCATCAGGCACTGCGTTCAGATTGTCAGTTGTATTAAATGTTTTGTAAGTGTTTTATGTGGTTTCATGCGTTTATGTGATTACTGTTTGGTGTGGTGTAATTACAGTTGTCATTCTGTTGTGTTGTGTAACTTTGGTACAGAAACCCTGATCAACTTTGTTATTCGGGTAGATCAGGACCATGTATTGTGTCGCATTTCTCTTAAGGTCGTGTCTCTGTGTGAGTTCAATAAATGAAACTGAAAAATTACCTTTGTCATTAATTCTACGTTCGCTATATTGGTGTCAGAAGTGGGATGGTGAGACTGTGAGGTCATCGGAAGCGCGTGCGCCCACAGGCGTGAGGGAGCTGATATGCGGAAGCGCGGGGACGCGCCCCCCGAACGAGGTAGGTAGTGTAACGTGCATGGATAAGTAGACACGTGGGCTAACGAGTCGGACCCTTAAGTCGACTGGTTAACGTTGTCGCTTGCGGAGCGGGAGACGCGGGTTCGCGTCCCAGCTGTGGCGACGGTCTCCCAGACTGCCCCCCCAATTCGGTACAATATCGTTCACTCGCACGGGACGGTGTGCTGTGGTACCGGGGCCGCTTCCTCGCTCTCTCCGTTCAAAGCGTGTGGCTCTCCTTAGCGCAGCCTACCTCCCTTCGGCATCGTGTTCCTCCCAGGACCCCGCTTCATCGCGGTATGTTAGGGGCAGGTTGTTAGCTTGACACACTCGCGTCTGCTCCCCAGCGAGCCATGCCCCCTCTTTCCGCTTGCAGCCGAGGCTAAAAATCACACCCCGCTACCACAGTGACGTATGTGTTTATTTGTATATAGAGCTGGGAAGAGAGATCTAATCACAAGCGGTCACTCGAGACGCATGCGGAAACGCATTGTAATGCCAGGTTTAAACTGACGTACACAGAGCTGTCCACTTGAGATCGGTTCACCCAAAACCAATGTTAATGCCAGGTCTAAACAGGGCCAGAGAGAGCGCACAGGCCAGGGAGAACCTGTCCACAGCGATTTCTCTACTCTTTAATCTCAGCGGCCAACTGGAAAAAGCAGCACTGCACATTCCATTAATGTAAAGTGGGGCTTGAAGGCCCATAATTTATTGGCTGTGCAGACTTGCCTCCCCTCATCTCATTCATACTCGCTCCCGGCCACCAAATACTCCCGCTGATACCCGCCGACACGCAGCATCCGATGCTCGAAATTGTGACGCTGTTTCTTTCTTTCTCTATAGACTCCCTTCCCTCGCTCTAAATTCCACTCTCTCTCTCTCCATAAAGCTCTCTATACCTGTCTCTCCAGCTCTATAATGCCTTTCACACATGCAGCCTTTCCCCTGAATGTTCAGAGACGCTTCCTGCATGGGGTCATGTGTGAATGGGAGCAGGGATCGATATTCAGGGGAATCTGTACCGCCAATTTCCCACCTCAGCACCATGCATCATTTCAGGGGAAATGCCGGCAAGGCTGTGTTGTGAATGAAAGCGGAAGCGTTGCAGGGAAGCGCGTGTAAAGGGTTACGTCTTGTCTGAAGGAAAGACGCTTTCACGTGGAGCGAGCGAACCAATCACAAGACTCCGCTGATGACGTATTTGAATCCGCAACAGTTGCCTTGAGATTTGATAACTGCAATACAAGTTTTTCTTTTTTCTTTTGTTTTCCAAGATGGCTGGATACTGGACCGATTCAGAAATAAGGGAGCTCCTCTCAGTCCGCGCAGAGGATGAAATTAATATCCATAAGTGCTGCATTGTCTGAGAATTTCTAGGCCCTGTAATGGCCTGGCGGCCTGTCCAGGGTGTCTCTCCGCCTGCCGCCCAATGACTGCCGGGATAGGCTCCCTCCAGCATCCCCGCGACCCTGACAGCAGGATGAGCAGTTTGGATAATGGATGGATGAAGTGTTGCATTACCGTCATCTCTTTTCAAATTCATTTTATTGTTTTGCAAGATTTTTATCCATCCATCCATCCATCATCCAAACCGCTTTACTGCTCTCAGGGTCGCGGGGATGCTGGAGCCTATCCCGGCAGCCATTGGGCGGCAGGCGGAGAGACACCCTGGACAGGCCGCCAGGACATCACAGGGCTAGGATTTTTATTTCATTGTCTTTTATCTGTGTTTCTTTTTCTTGATTGTATTGTGTATTTTCTGTTTTTATGCCTGTGAAGCACTTTATAAACTTGTTTTTGAAAAGTGCTATACAAATAAAGTTTATTTTTTTTATCATTATTTGCTGGACTGTCCCTCGTCTCATCTATTCCGGCATTGCCACGGCATGTGTGGAAAAAAAAACACAAGATGGAAATGTCCTTGACTTTAGCTGCATGTGTGAATAGTGAAAATCACTAGTGGTGCCTGAAAGGTTATCCCAGTAATTTACCGGGAATTATGTGTGAAAAGCATTTTGTCTCTGTTTCATTCATATACTAATACATGTTCACACATACGCACACACACACACACACACACACACACACACACACACACACACGACACCTTCCCTCTGCAAAGCATCTCTCTAGTCACGATTATCATGGCGTTTCATCTCAGTTGCTCCCATTACAGCTGCTGTGAATGGAGCCAAGGAGGAAATGAGGAGCCCGGCCTCTTCTGCGTCCACATTGCTAATTTAACGGATGGTGTAATTACTAACAAAACGCTCACTCACAGAGCCACAGAGATAACCACAGGAAACGAGGAGAATCCCCACCGAGAAAGAGAGATGAAGAGCAAGAGGAGAAAAGAGAATGTGTTTGTGAGTTTGTGGTAAGGGGGGAGAGATAGAAATGATAAAAAAAAGCCTGCCAATATTTCTCTCTATTTCTATTTCTCTTCTCCTGTCTACCCCTTCCCCTCCTCCCTTCATCCCTTCCTTCCTCCTTTCCCTCAGGGCTAATTGTTGAGATGTGTGCCAGCGTACCAAGGTTGCCCTCCTGACCGGTACATTGCCGGCTTGCCAGACAGCACATGCTCTGCCAGCATAGATGGAGGGGCCAGGAGGGAGGACAGACGGGACAAAAGGAGGTGCTGGAGAGGGGTGGGGTTGGTAGAAGGAGGCCAATTGAGTTGGCATACCTTACAGAGGAGGCAATTGTCAAAGTGGCCCCAAAAAAGAGCAGGAAGGCTGACACTGGAACGAATCATTTCAAAGATAACACAAGTCAGAGAAGAGCAGCATCATCTGCGGAGCATATTCAACAGTTGCAATGCAGTGAAATTAACCTTTGCATTTACTCATATTCTGATTCTTCAAACAAAGCAGAAATATAGCTGTAATCTGCTCTGAACACCACCATTTGTAGATTTGGTAATCAGTAGTACAACAAAAACAAAATTGAATTCTGAATTAGTTAAACTATCAAGTAACCAAGTGGTGCAATATTTATGAGTTAATTAAACTGTGTATGTGGTCAGGGAGCTGTGAGCAGAGTGCAGTTGGCCAGTGGGCTGGCTCTTACTTATTCATGCTGCAGGCTAGACATCTCCCCCTCTCTTTGTAAATTATTTAGATCTTTGTGTGTGTGTGTGTGTGTGTGTGTGTGTGTGTGTGTGTGTGTGTTTGGGGGAACTTTGCATGAGTAAATTATTAAGGTTATGTGTATACAGACTCAGCAGGGAACCTCTTTAGAAGGGTCAGAGGCCATGCTCTTGAAATAACATTATTATATTGCCACTCTTATGCTCCATGTGTATGTACTTTTGGGTGTTTGTGTGTGTGTGTGTGTGTGTGTGTGTGTGTGTGTGTGTGTGTGTGTGTGTGTGTGTGTGTGTGTGTGTGTGTGTGTGTGTGTGTGTGTGTGTGTGTGTGTGTAGTTGCATATGTGTGGTTGAACAGGGTGGGATTTCCATTTAGTGAATGGACCCTTGGGGAGGTATTGTGAGTGAAAAGGCCAACCTGATACGGGGATTGAAGCTACATGGCACGACTGTAAAAGAGGTTAAAAAATGAGTAAGGAATGGCAAGGAGTAAAAAAAAAAAAGGAAAGGAAAGAAAAAGGAAAGGAAAGGGATTCCTGTCAGTTCTTCCATATACAGCTATGACAATGTCACATGCCTTTACTTCATATCCATATCCATTGTGCAGGGTTGGAATGTATGCTGGAAACGTGTGTCCTTCCATAATAAGGCTGTGTGAGGGTATTGTCAGAGCTTCCTGCAGAGGTCGGATGAGAGGTGCGCAGGCGATCAGCATGTAACATGTGAAGTAGCTATGCTAATCACTATGCTAACTGTGCTGCTGAGCCATGGAGGTATTATTATAGGACCCAGGTAGAGCGCCGGTACTCAGCACTACGTAAAATGTTTCCTAGTGGCCACTTGCGGTATTGCAATGAAAAATCCCCTGCGGCCCAATAAGCATTTCCCCCATAGACCACCATGGTAAAAGAGACGCCCTAAAACTGTTGACAGGACACCTCTAGCTATAAACATGGTCAATTATTACTCTTTACATTAAATATCTTTAAGCAATGGGGGTTTAATCTTTGTAAAACTTCTCCAAAGCCCAGAAAAGTCTTTTTTATGACGTCACAGCCATCCACATAGTGCGGCTGGGCCAGAGGCATGATGGGATTAACACTTCTGCACATGTTCAGTGGGCTGCATAACCCCATAAGTAACCAGGGAGCTAGAAACCTTTTTTGGAGTATGCGCCAGACGAGCAATTGTCATTGGAATGAATAGGCACCATCTTTGGGTCCGGTATCCGGGTCTTATTATACATCCACGTGCTGAGGTCATGTTCGAGCACTGCAAGGTATTTCACAACAAATAGCCATGACCAAGGCTGTGCATAATGATCACTTTAACTTCTGCAAGGATATAGTAAGCCCATGGCCCTAGATAGACAGCGTTAGTGGGGGTGTAGAGAGTGATTTAGAGGGATGGAGAGAATGAATGAGAGAAAGAGAGAAAGAGAGAGAGAGAGATGTAAAGAGACAGAAAAGAATGAGGAATCAGGGATGGAGGGTATGACAGATCCTTGGAACAAAATTACATCTGCACTCACTGTCGAAGTTCAACCCCACAATAATAATCTCTAGACAACCAAGAGCTAGACAGAGAAAGGGAGGCAGACAAAGTCAGACAGAAAGAGAGGGGGGGGGGATGTCAGAGACAGAAAAGACAAAAGAAAAAGAGGCATAGAAGAGGTGGGCCGACAGCCCAGGTGTAATGGAGAGTAGCGTGTTGGCGAGGGGAGAGAATAGAGCAGTTGGTTGGCTGGTGTGTGACGGATGGAGAAGGCAAAGTGGGAGTTGGTGGGAGTGCGAAAAGGGGAAAACAGAGGAAATGCAAAATGGCTGCCCTTTGAACCCCTCCTCTGGAACAAGAGTAGATTACACTGAACTCCTCTCTCCTTCTTGCCCCTCCTCCTCCTGCTTCAATTGTCTCCATGGTGATCAACCAAGATGGATGGTCGTGGCACCCATCCTCCCACCTCCATCGCATTAATGCAGGTGTTCTCCTGTCACAGCTCAGTCTCCCAGACATATCTACCCCCTTAGCACCCAACCCCCCTGAAGGGGACCCCCTTAATGAGGATCATATACAGGGAACCCCAAAACCACCTCCTCTACAATCCTCTCTCCTATTCTGAGCTATATATCCCATTCCTTTCCATCCACCTCCCACACGCGTGTCTATATTAACCATCCTCCTCTTCTCTCTCTCTCTCTCTCTCTCTCTGGGTTTCTGATTCTACTCTGTTTTCTCTCTGTACTCTGGCCAGGGTGCATGTGAACTCCAAGCTCAGCGAGACACCAACACAGAAAATCCACACATCCAGCTGGATGTGTGGATGCTGGCTTAGTCTTAATAGGCTAGCCAGACTTCATTTTGGGCACATATGTGTATACATATACCCATAGGTACAAGCCAGCCAAACCTGCACTGGTTTGAAGATGTGTCTCCCACAGCACCAAAGCAGAATAAATTCTGCTTAAGCAATTGGTTTGAAACGATTGATATTCAGCCCCTCTGCCTAGAAGCTATTAGGGAAAGCTGTGTCACTGCTCCTACAAACACCTAGACAGTGTAAACAGGCTAATGTTAATGAAAAAGGGCAGACTGACTTCTCATGGCTTCTATTTAGCCTAGCATTTAGCCTCTCACTGAGGTAACTGCTGCTGTCATGGGGATGTTAATGAAGCCAAAGAAAACAAAGCCTGGTTAATGAGAGCTCAGAGATAAGAGAGCAGAGGCTAGGACACACACACACACACACACACACACACACACACACACACACACACACACACACACACACACACACACACACACACACACACACACACACACACACACACGGTGTGACAGGCTCTTTTCCTTCAACACTAATTAGACAGGAAGGACTATATGTGGAGGAAGAACTAACTAACCGTCCACATCAGCGCTGCATTTTGGCCATTCGCCCCAATGAAGAGAGGGGGGTATGGAATGCACAGCAATGGGAGGCTAGAACAGAGAGGGAGGGAGAGAAAGATAAGGGAGACATGAAGCATTTTTCCACGGGACAGAGAAAAATGAATGTGCAGGTGTGACTGAGGGTTAAGTTGGGTTCACATCAACACTTGTCTGTGTGATCTGTCAGACCTGACATATTAGTGGAGCTCCAGTCACATCTGCAGGGGACACTCAAGCGCCAT
>NC_079213.1:82284370-82291870 GCF_029633865.1 Lampris incognitus
GGGATTTGTGGCTAACCCCTGTTGTATTAGCGCCTGTTGACTCTGGGTGATCAGAGCACTTTATCTGACCGATGGAAAAGCTGTGTTGTTCCCTGCCTGTCCCCTAACTTGCATTCACACGCGCGCGCGTGCGCACACACACACACACACACACACACACACACACACACACACACACACACACACACACACACACACACACAACTTCAAAATGCATGCACGGTGCCATACCATCTAACTCACTCAGTAGGACCAAAGTAAATGGTAGGTCACTGGTACCCCGAGGAGCCCTCACAGTGCATGCAGACATTCCCAGATACGCTGTGCCTGTGAAGCAGTGAGCGATCGTGATGGAGCCACGGTTTTCAGCGGGAGGCTGGGGAGTAGTAGCAGGGTCAGATTTGGACAGGACCAGAGACACGCTCCACTGGACCACATAGATGAGCTGCTGGCACTCTAATTGGCTGAAGTGCAGGAAGGACGCACAATACACCACAGTCATATTAGCCCCGACTTTAAGGACAATAGAAGCTGAAGGACCACAACAGCAAAACAGACAAGAATTAATGATAGCCATTATGGCTGCCAGGAACCACAAACTGTTAATTTCGAACCAGATTCTTACAAGATGGGTAATTACGGGCCAAGAGCACCAGGCTGCCTCTTCTGGCATGTAATATTTCTCCCTTGAGTGTAACACATCTGACAGCAGGCTTCAGTGTTAGATCTCAACACCCCCCCCCTAATCTGTCTTGACTATAGCTTTAGGCTACTTGGCAAAAAACATTTATGTTCATTTAGTTGAATGTCTTAAATTAGCCCACATCGCACGGCTCTCAGACTGACCTGTTTAATGTATCTCGACACTGGCGGTTCACTAACAAGCTTCTGAGCATGCACAGATGTGGGCTATTTGATTTCCCTCTCGATTTTCATGTCCAACATGGGAGTTCATAGTCTCATCTATTGGTAAGGATGAAAAATAGTAAAGGGAGATCCCAGAAGGGAGCATTAGAGGAGGGAAAGAGAGTGGGGTTTTTGTGTTTAAAGTGAAAAGAATTTGTGTGGTCTGTGTAAAGAGGTGACGTTAATTGCCACCAATTCCTCTGCCTCCCTTTTTTCTCCCCAAGTCTCTGGCTTCTCTCCGTCTTTCTTCATCGCTCTTCCCCATGCATATGGTGTCTGGCAAGCCAATTTGCACAAAGTGCATCAAGGAATTTCTGCGTGCGATCAGATAATGAGCCACAGAGCCCGAGAGGCTGAGCTTTGAGTCAAGATAACGGCTGAATTTAGAAGAAAAAAAATCTCATCATATTCTTCCTACTTCTCACCTGCAAGCAAATCAGAAACACAACCACAAGGGGCACCGAGGCAGCGCTGCAGAGATCCATGTATGTGTGTGGGCCTGTATATTTGTTTACATACAAGATTGTGCAATCGATGGGTCGAGAAAGAGAGACAAAGAATAGACACAGAAGAGAGAAAGTTAGAGTTTAAAAAGGAGGTATTTGGGAAGGGAAATGTAGTTGAGAAATCCCAGAGATGCGACTTTGACAAGCACACGACATTCACCCGATCTGACGGCCGCAGACGTGGTAGGAATGACGTCGGTGGGAGAGCGGGGCGGAATAAAGTCCACCTGACACGGTGATGAGTGCTGACCTTTCAGAAATGAAAGGAGGAGGATGTAGAGACCGCTCTCACACTGCTGGGGGGATGTTTGGGTGACAGATCCATGGGAAAGAGGATGGGGTGCGTGTATCTGTGCGTGCGCGCCCATGCACACTTGTATACATGCACCCACACAACCTGCGTCTCTATCTATGTTTGTCAGCCAAAAGCTGTCCCTTCATAACAGGACATGGATCCAGTGTGGTAGACACAGCCCAGGGAGAGGAGGGGACTCTCTGAGCCCAGTTTAGGCCTCCTGGCTAAGGTTGTAAAGGCCAGAGCTCCCCGCTCATCCAATGTACTAGCCACAGGAGACAGCGAGCAAGTGTGTGTGTGTATGTGTGTGTGTGTGTGTCAGAGAGAGAGAGAGAGAGAGAGAGAGAGAGAGAGAGAGAGAGAGAGAGAGAGAGAGAGAGAGAGAGAGAGAGAGAGAGAGAGAGAGAGAGAGAGAGAGAGAGAGAGAGAGAGCAACAGGCAAAGAAAGAGAGGGTTGTCCTCCCGGTCCAGCAGAATCCTCCTCAGCTAATTCATTCCTTCTCCCTCCCTCTATTTCTGTCTGCGGCTCTGTCATTCTCCTTCCCCTCCTCTGTTGCTCTCTCTGTCCCTCTGGCTGATCCAGCTAGGAGAGATATAACAGCTAGTGACAGAAGTTAAGTGATTGCCAAACCCGCTATTCGTACAAAGACCCAGCAGCAAAACAGTGTCTCGCACATGGACAGTCATGCACATGTGTACACACACACACACACACACATTCAAAGGTAGTAAGATATACTGAAAAATGGAAGACAATGATTCTGTGGCTAATGCCTGAGACCAGCGGGCTGCCAGACAGCCTGGATGGATCATCTAATCTGCCTGTGCCTCGTGTGTGTGTGTGTGTGTGTGTGTGTGTGTGTGTGTGTGTGTGTGTGTGTGTGTGTGTGTGTGTGTGTGTGTGTGTGTGTGTGTGTGTGTGTGTGTGTGTGTGTTTGTGTGTGTGTGCGCGTGTATCTCCATCCATTCTGGTCTGCTTTGCCTCATGCCAGTCTTCTCTATTGAAAAGATTTTTCTTAATTCCCATCTATGCTAGCTATATGAGCTCACTACTTCATCCATTTTCACTCGTTCCCTTCCCATCTCCACTCTGTCTTTTTACTGTGCTGTAGATGTCAAAACATCAAAGTCTCCCCTCCACACGCTGTTCTCTAGCCCGCCAGCCTGATTCTAGAGTGACCCCTTTTGTCAGCAGTGCACGCTATTCAATAACATACACACACACTCTCACACAAACCAGAAGACAACACATTTGTGCAGACCCTGTAGGGCGCAAGGAGGCATCGGAGGTGTGAGGGATGGATGGGCATATTGTCTCTGTAAAGATGTTGCTGTGTTGTGTTTACTGAGCCGCTCCTCTATGTCAGCAGGCCTGATCAAAGATGTGCAGACAGCTGACTGGAAAGAATCTGTGTGCTCACACAGATCACAGGCCTGCGATGCTGGTCAAAGGAATTAACTATTGATGGAGGGGGGCCTCCATGATATTTGATGCAGTTAAGCAAGCGAAGCAGAAATATCAACTTATTATACATCGGACAAATATTAGGAAACATACGCTCAGTCAATGCTTGGAAACAAAGGTTTGAAAACGAGATATAGAGGTTTGCCATAAAACTTGATAAACATTACTACATGTACATCCATCTCTTTCTCACTGTTTTTCCTCTTTCCCTTTTTCTCCCATATACATCCACTGTTGCTAATTTATACACAGGCCAGGGCATTTTAAATCATTAATCAGGCATTTATGCAGCCAGTCCAGGAGTTAAATAGGTTATTTGCCTAATAGATAAAGAGGGTGTGGTGAATTAGTCAGTCAGCTGGGGTCCACGGCACTGTTAAGAGCCTCGCTGCTCCCCTAGTAAAATCACTGACCCCCTATTCCTCACAGCTCGCACCTCTTAAGAACAACAGTTAGTCTCAAAGTGACACACACACACACACACACACACACACACACACACACACACACACACACACTATGGCCTAGACGGCCTGTCATACACACACACCTGTTCATGTAATACAGACAAAAATGCATATAGGCTCACACACACACACACACACACACACACACACACACACACACACACACACACACACACACACACACACACACATACATTTGATTAATGCGGCCCATCCTTTGATTTTATACCAACTATAATCAGGCCTATACGGTGGTCCGTGGTGTATTCCCTGCCTTCCTTGAAGCAACCCAAAGAGACCAGACCACAGTCTACCGTCTGTTCCTCTGGTAACAGAGTGCGAGAGAAACAAACAGATTACTGAGTGGGGGGAGAAGAGGAAGTGCACATCATTAGTGTTTTATTAAAAACAAGCCTTTAATGTTATTGTTCTAGGTTGTTGAATTTTAATGACCCCTCACTGTGTTCTAGATAGCATTCTGGTCGTGTACAGGGGATGGCAAGAGGGGGAGGAAAGGCAGACTAGGGAGGAGACAGGGAGATGGAGGGAGGGGAGAGTGAGATAGATGGAGAGAAGAGAGGGAGTGATAAAAAGAGCATTTTCATTCTAATATTAATCTTATTTGTTGACTTTTACCTTCTTCATATACTCCATTTGATGGAGTGCCATGCTAAATATGACCTCAAGGCCACAAGGAACCAGCGAGGAACCAGCGACAAACCATCTGAGTCAATTTCTGTGTATGTGCAAACTTACATGGTCAACAAATCTGATGCCGAGTAGACAAGCCCAGAGAAAAGAGATCTATCTATCCATATATCTATCTGTCTATCCATCTATCCATCTATCTATCTATCTATTCGTCCATCTATCCAGCAGGGAGACACTCTGGACAGGCTGCCAGTCCATCACAGGGCCGACACACACACATTCACACCTAGGGACAATTTAATACAGCCAGTTCACCTGACCTACAAGTCTATGGACTGTGGGAGGAAACCGGAGCACCCGGAGGAAACCCACGCAGACATGGGGAGACCAGGCAAACTCCACACAGAGGACGACCCGGGGCTCAAACCCAGGACCTTCTTGCTGTGAGGCAACCACGCTAACAACTGTGCTACCGTTCCATCTCTATCTATCTATCTATCTATCTATCTATCTATCTATCTATCTATCTATCTATCTATCTATCTATCTATCTATCTATCTATCTATCTATCTATCTATCTATCTATCTATCTATCTATCTATCTATCTATCTATCTATCTATCTATCTATCTCACCACTCTCTCTAAGGTCTCTCTCTCTCTCTCACTTGCTCTCTCCTTGTGAGGGCTTCATTTTATCAGCTAGCAGAGACAGACAGCCATATGAGCTGGCTGCTGCTGTAAGCTGTCACTCTGACATTGTTTCACATTCTGATGTCACATCCCTGCTGTGATCTTATTGTCTGAATGACAGCTTGTTCTCTCTATCACAGAAAGGATGCACACACACACACACACACACATACACACACACACATTTTACCTGTTGTTGAGCACAGTGCGGCCTTGAGCAGTCTTTTTAGCAAGTACAGCTCATGTTAGTGTTCTGTAGCGCTGCACCCTCAGGAACTTCTCTAGCTCTGGAAGCTGAGTCGGTGTATTGCTGGGGAAGCTGATCAAAAGAGAGCTTGAGAGAGAGTCGTGAAAGATGGATAGGGCACATACAAGTGAGGCAGGCAAATGACTACAAACTACATTTAAATTGTACATTTTAGGTGATTTATAGGCACCAGAGAGACTCAGTCCAGGGCACGGACACCAGAGTCAATCCACAGTGAAGAATGCAAGGGTCACAGATGTACGCAATATGAGGGTCATCTATCATAAAGGAAGGCTAAGGGGAAAACTATATCACAAAAAGGCAGTACAGCTTTTTTAGACTTTGAGGACTAACACACGTGTACATACATACACCACGACATGCACTGACACACACACACACACACACACACACACATACATACATGCATTTACACACATATGCACACACCACACCACACACACACACACACACACACACACACACACACACACACAAACATGCACACTCGCGTAAATGACATGTAGCAGAAGATGTAGCCTCTCTACTACCTGAATGGCATTACTTGTGCTTTGGAGCTGAATGACAGACAGTGTTTGATTGGCGGCTCTAAGAAAAGGTCGTTTAGTTCATTTTGACGAGCAGGTAGTGGCATTTATCACATACAAGCCATGATTGGACTATAGAATTTCAGCTATATTGATTCGTCCATTGTTTCTGTTGTGCAGCTGTGATAAGGTGTTTTGATGCTTCAAACAACTCATCATTCATACCCAGTGTGTGTATGCAAAGTATATGTGTGTGTGTGTGTGTGTTTTGGATATGAGTGTGTGTGCCGGTGGACATGATGAGTCTATATTTTGAAGGGCTCACTGCTGCTTGACACCCACTCCACCGGCTAAACAGGTTTGCCCTTTAAATATCAGTTCATACTAGTGAGGATGACCTCTGACCCAACTCTGATTGTTTTCCCATGAAAATGGAATGAAGGAGATGGACTGAGGGGGGGGGGGTGGCAAGTAAGAGAAGGAGAGGAAGGACAAGGAGAGAGCGGGGCAGGGAGCTGTTTTCCATTATCAGCTTGGCTCATTGCACTGACAGAGGAAATAGTGAGACTCTCATTCTGCTGATCGATCCTTCCTTTCTGGGAAAATGGCCAGCACAATATGCTCTCCATCTTTCTATCTCTTCATTTCTTTCTCTCGACTTCCCCTCCCTTCTTTGTCTGTCAGTCAGTTGGTTTCTATGGTGTTTTCTCAGATAATTGCTTTTCACTGCAGATAATTTCTGAAGTGAGGTCCTCCGTATATGAACAAATCGTCATAAAAAGTTATAAGTTCCCACATTAAAGTCCTTGTGAGATGGAATTCGGTGCTCGGCTCATGACACGCGATAAAAAACGAAATACGAGTGGGAGTTTTGGGGAGGGGGGGGGTCATGCTGATGGCAGCACCAGCCCAAAGGTAGCAGATGATTATACACGCTTTAAGGTCACGGCAATAAAAAAAACGGAGAAGCGCTGATGAAATATGATCAGAATCAAACACATTTTATCACTCTACCTGCTGTGATTTACTAGCTGCGATGGCATTTAATTGAAATCGCTAACTATTCAGATGTCAACACCGTTATATCTCCTCGACACTCAGTGGCCTAACTTCAGCACAGACCAAATGCACCTGCATGTAGACATGTTGCATGTCTATATGCAAGTCCAACATGAGCCACCATAAGTCCAACATCAGCCGTCATTAGTTCAAAAACACCAGGGTATCAAACATATGCTGAACTTACACCTTCATGTCCCTTGTCAAAGCAGGTTGATTCAGTTCATCATACAACGTTTATTGACAGATACGTTTCATCACTCAACTAAGTGGCATCTTCAGTCTAAACTGGCTGCAGGTGTCCCCACCCTGATAAACAATACAGTCGCCTAACGACCGAAACCAACAACCAGTTTCATATGCAAATATGAGTGTGACCATTGCTCATGTGTACTATTCACAGAGGATTAGGGATTGTTGCAATCACAGCATTGTAAGATGGCAACAGATGTACTCTTAGCCCCCCCCCCCCCCAGTTCAGGGATGGTCGTTCACTCTTAACATAGATGGCCCTGTTCAAATCACGGGAGTCAAACAGGAAGTCAACGAGGCCATCTATGTTAAGAGGGAACGACCATCCCTGAACCGATGGGGGGGGGGGGGGGGCTAAGAGTACATCTGTTGCCATCTTACAATGCTGTGAGTAGTACACATGGCCTTTGA
>NC_079213.1:82296870-82301870 GCF_029633865.1 Lampris incognitus
TTGTATCCATCTCCATTTCTCTCTCTCTCTCTCTCTTCGTGGATACATGAAACAGGAAGAGCCGTAGATGACACAGTATCCCTGATCACTCAAGGAGCTCAACAGCAGCCTAATATGCTAACATTAATATCCAGAGCGAGTCCGCACTGATTTAAACACCAGACCACACAGACACACTTCCAAGGACAAATGCATTGTCCTTTAGGATGAATTCCAGGAGGGTCTTTGCAAGAAGAAAGAAGAGAACAATGCCATGAAAGACTCCCTCACCAACCATTTTATCCTTCAATCAATTAAAACTGCAGAGCATGAAATAACACAGATCCTGCTCTGAGGCAGGCTGGCCATTGATCAAATGCATTTGGATGGTTTTGCATTCTCGTTTGTGTGTGTGTGTGTGTGTGTGTGTGTGTGTGTAACAGAAAAAGAGAGAGGGAAAGATAGATACAGAGAGAGAGAGAGAGAGAGAGAGAGAGAGAGAGAGAGAGAGAGAGAGAGAGAGAGAGAGAGAGAGAGAGAGAGAGAGAGAGAGCATGTGTAAGAGAGCAAGATTGTGCATCCTTGTGTGTCTTTGTGTATGTATCTATGTGTGTGGCCATTGATCAAAGGCCGAGCCGCCTGTTTCCCGGTGAGAAGAGGAGCTGATTGATCAGAAACGGCTCTAATTGGAAACTAAATAAGACCTGCAGCATTGATCCTCTCTCAGCCCTCAGCTCCGGGCCCCTGTATACGCAGGGCTACCCAAGGCCAACCAGCCCATCTCCTCTCTACCACCACCTGCACCGTGCTGCTTTACACGGACATCAATAATGACCAAAGTTTAAATGTGTGTGTGTGTGTGTGTGTGTGTATGTGTGTGTGCATGCATGCAAGTGAGTGAGTGGGAGAGAAAGAGAGAGCAATTCAGATGTTAGACTGACCCCACCTCCTTTTCACAATGCATTTGCTGAATTTTCCGTTTTCATTGCACCACCTATTCAATGAAATGCAGCAATTACCAACGGTAGTGGCGAGTGAGAGCAAAGCACCAAGTGTTTTTTTAAACTCGTACAATAGGAATGGACCAGGCTTTTGGGGAAGGAGAGCCTGTAGGGCTGCAGATGCTGGGCTCACAGCAGTGGCCAACAATATTGGCTACGTGCGGGAAGCAAAGTGCATTCAAGTGCTCGCACGTACACACCCATACGTAGAAACAGAGAGAGGAGGAGAAAACGAGTGTGTGTAAGAGAGAATGAGAGCACATTTCCCCTCCAAACAACCTCCGCCAGCAAGATTAGGGCTAAATTATCGGATCTATGAGATGCCTGGTGAGAGCAGCGCTATGGAGACAGAATACAGCAACTAACAAATGGCCTTCACACTGAGTGTTTATATGTGCGCATATGTCAGTGTGTGTATGTGTGTATGTGTGTGTGTGTGTGCATGCCCATGTGTGTATTTGTGTATTTAAATGGCTCCCACACTGCTTGATTCCAGCTTGACACCCTGGACACTTGCCCTTCATGCATAACCTCATAAACATTCGGAGAGATGCAGGAAGTATTATCTCTCTCTAACCCTCTCTCTCTCTCCCCCTCTCCCCCTCATCCTTGCCTCCCTGCGTAGGCGTTTGGAGATAAAGGTTTAGAGAAAACAAGAGACATATTTTAAAGCACACACCCGTCCTTCAGAAGGCTGATGACTGATGGGACATTAAAGGTGAGACGGAGACAGACACATGTTTGCCTACCCACACACATTTACCAACACATGTGTCCTTCAAAACAACATTAGCATTAAAAAAAAAAGGTTGAAAATAAGTCCTAGAAAAGTAGTAGTGGCAGTGGCAGCCAAGGAGCAGATCAAGGCGTTTTAGCTCCAGTAGAGTAAAGCATCCAAACCCTGCCAGCTACGTCACGAGCTACGTCACGAGCCACGTCACGAGCTATGTCACGAGAGAGAAGTGTTTACAGGGAATAGGGGCTGGGTCCCTGTGACGTCCCTGGTTTGACCTGCAACCTTCAGTTATCTGGTATGTCTTAGCAAGGACAACTGTGCCTCTCCTCACTGGCCACATAAGCCGGCAGGGGGGACGTGCCACCCCCTCCTCCAGTTAATGTTAGTGTTATTAAAATAAATCCTTGATTAAGGATTCATACAGCTAATCTGCATATGCAAATGAAGTAGTGTAGAGCCCACACGGTGGAGCGAGGGAGTGGTGGAGCTGGGACTAAAGACAGAGGGGTCGACTGGATGGCTGAAGGCTGGCTCAGTTCCTGTGTGAATGTTGTCATGTGGGGACAGCAGACATGGGCCCGTTGGACCGACAGGCCTCTGAGCGGACTCTAGGAAAATAAAAACATGACGAGGCTGCTGGTGCTTGATGTAACAACCCCCTCAAATGCATCCTTTATAAATAGAGGAGGCATAACAACATGAATTGCCGCTCTTTCACAATGGCAGACAGATGGAGTCAGTTAAAAAAAAATGCATGCATGCAAAGTGTATTAGGACTGTGGTGTGTGAAGTTGCTTGTGCTTGTTAACCAGAATATGAATATTTGTGTGAGATCTTGTGCGTCTGTGCCCCTGTGTTTATGTGTACATGTCTAAGGGTGTTGTCTGTGTGTTTGTGAGTAGTTAGTTTTTATGTTTACGCTATTGGTATGATTTGCTTGTGTGTTTTGCTGTCCGTGTGTGTGTGTGTGTGTGTGTGTGTGTGTGTGTGTGTGTGTGTGTGTGTGTGTGTGTGTGTGTGTGTGTGTGTGTGTGTGTGTGTGTGTGCGTGCGTGTGTGTGTGTGTGCGTGCATGCATATAAGTGTGTATGTATGTGTGTATTTTGCAGGATGTTTGCCTGTTCTTCAGCCACAGCAGGAGAGCAGTTCAAGTCTTAACGAGGCTGTTAATTAGTGTACTTTAGAATCAACATCTAATGAGTGTGTCTTTTACAGTGGAGCAGCATTTGAAAACACACACACACACACACACACACACACACACACACACACACATGCTCCCCGTCCTGCTCTCTCTGTCTGTCTTATACAAGCGTGTACATAAACAAAAACAGAAATGTGAATTTGCACATGCAGACACACACACACATATACATTCATATACACAAAATAAACAAATGCAATGCCTCAATGCATACAGGACACACATGGTACACAGTGCAGAAGTAAACACACACATGCAAATAATAATAATAATAATAATGATAATAATAATAATACATTTTATTTAATGACACCTTTCATGACCTTACATCATATATGATCAGTAATGGAAGATACAATAAACAACAAAACAATAATAAATCATTAGTACAATCAACAACACAACATGCAATACGCAACAGAGGATAGCTTAGCAGTGAGTTACACACGCACACGCACACACACACACACACGCCTCAATATTTCCATTTGAGTTTGCGATGTTGTTCCTCTGTGCGTGCGTATGTGTGTCTCCGCTGGGCTTGCAGGGTACGCGTGCGCTGTGCTGTGCTGCTGTGTGAGAATGTGGCCTGGCAGGAAAGACAATGCTGGAGGCGGCTCTCAGTGTGAAGTGAGATAACACTCGGGTACTTGGAGAGAGAAGAGCCGGATGTGAAGACCGCTCTGAGCTTTCTGCCGTCTCTGCTCTGCTCTCCGCCATCCGTTTTCACACAGATGCGGAGCACCCAGCCGGCGCTGCTGTCCCATGAACGAGCAGCCCCCATCGCCAAGGCCTCAACTCAAGGAACATGGACAAACACAAAGTGTACCTGTTGATGCATGGCTTGTACAAGATGGCGTTCGAACGGGTGTATAGGCCTTCAGGTCATGAATCTCATGGAGAAGACCAACAAGGTTTTATTTGGGTCAGAGACTGTGACAATATTTATGTTGGGAGTTTTTTTTATCTGACAATGGCACGATGATGCAATACGGTAACAACCACTCTTGTCCTCAATACTGAGCTCCATCAGTTATATTACAGCAGGTACATGGTTTCCATGGCTGGCCTCTGTTCAGCCAGTGCTTCACTTCTCAGAGACACACCAGCTTGGATCTCCAGCTATGCTTTATTCATACAGCCAGAAGACCAACAGCAAGCTAATATTGACTTCATGCTGCTTTTGTATATGATAACCATTTCCAGACTCTAAGTACATGAGGCGATCATCAAATATTGAAACGCTATTGAGCCGTGACTGCTGTAATTTAAATGCTATGGTTAGATATGGCAAAAAATGCATGCTGGGAACATCACAGAGAAAGACACAGATATACAGAAAGAGAGAAAGACAGACAGAGAGAAATGGAGACACACACAGAGAGAGAGAAAGAAAGAAAGAGAAAGAGAAAATGTTAGAGGATTTGAAAGAAATAGGGGAAGACGCTGAGTGAGTGTGTTTCTATGTAGGGGAGAAACAGGCCAACAGTCAGTCAACAAACAAGCCCCAGTGAAACCAGGCATTTTCATATCCTGAGGTCTGTCCTGCCCGCAACCAACCTGACTGGTCCACACAAAGGCCTGGCTGACTTCTGAGCATATGTATTTCACCTACTGCAGTCTTCATGCACACGGTCCCTGAAGGAGGCTGGGACAGAAGTTCACACACAACGTGAGGCTACTGCGCTTCAGCACGGCGGACAGCTCCTCAGCCTGTTCCTGACTGCTCAACGGGAACGTGCGCTGCACATCCGGGGCTTACTGAGGGCCAGCTCGGCTCCGGGCTCAGTTCGGTCTGGGCTAGAAATGACCAGCGCCGATATAAATGTGGCATGGGCATCCTTAACCTTTATCAGCGAGGGAAACAAAGAAAATAATCAACATAGCTGCGTGAGAAAGCCTCCTGTTCAACATGGAGAGCAATGCCTCGTTTTATCCACACATGCCAGGCGCTAATGGCAGCCTATGAGCGTGACTGCTGGTATGAAGGCTAGTAAGGTGACAACACAAACCCGACGCGGCTGACCCACGTGGAAGCAGGGAGAAGAAGGGCAGAGGCATAGCCAGACCCAGCACTGCAG
>NC_079213.1:82309370-82346870 GCF_029633865.1 Lampris incognitus
TTATACTCTTTGTTTCCATTTCCTGTATGAGGTCTGACCTTCAAATGTATCACGGTGCAGATCAGAGTCCAGAGCCTGATAATGCTAATGTATCCCTTTTGGCTGTTTGCAGGGAAATTACATGCACTGCAATAAGCGAGAGAGAAAATGAGATATATAATCAGGCAGGGATCCAAAATTTATTGCATTATCGCCAGGAGTTGGGACATCTATTTTATTCAGTTCAATTTAGCATGGTACAAAACAAATTGGACCTAAAGTCTTACTGACATCAAAATGGAGCTCCTCTCCTCTACTTTATTGAATGCAGCCTGGTAATAAACAAAAATTATGCTTACGAGTCACAATGTCTCTCTCAAAATCAGCTATTTGTCCTTCTTATCGAATCACAATCGTTTATGTTTTAAAGTAACAATAAAACACTTTGAAACATACCAGACACTTTGCAGAGCAAGGTTATTGCACCAATACCCACAAATTCCCTGTTTACAACTGCACTCGTGCTCTTCCAGACAGCCCCAGCGAATCACTAAGCCCCACCTGATCACAAATCAGCTTTGTGCCCTCCTAGCCATAGTCCATCACTATAAAACAATCCTGAATCTGACTTTAGCTCAGTGGTAAGAAGAGACATGGAGGAACAGGGTTGTTTAAGGTTGCTATTGCTGCACCCCTGACCTCTGACCCCTGCCATCTCTCTCTAACTCTGATTGCTTATGACACAGATAGAAACGGCTCTCCTGGGGGAAGGTATTAGGAGGAATTAAGTGTGGAATCCCTTCAACCTGCACATACACACAGACAAACACAGATGCACATGCCAAAATCACTCCCCTTAACAGTTTTTCCCCCATTGTTTACATTGTCAAATGGCACTGGCAGTGTCCGTGATCTGAATATTCCTCAGGACAATACAATGTTTTAGCTGTAGGAGTTTCCCTGCTCTTCACTGTGTGTGTCTTGGTAAAGTTTTACAAAACTGCATTTGGGCGTTTCAATAGATTTATTATCAGACTAGAAAGAGACAAATAGAAAAAAAAATAAAATAAATAACACCACCGCATAGACAGACAAAGAGACAGACAGACTGCAGACAGACAGACAGACAGACAGGTAGGCAGGCACACAGTCAGACAGACAGACAGACAGACAGACAGACAGACAGACAGACGGACACACAGACGGACTGCAGACAGACAGACAGACAGACAGACAGACAGACGGACTGCAGACAGACTGCAGACAGACAGACAGACAGACAGACAGACAGACAGACAGACAGACAGACAGACAGACAGACAGACGGACTGCAGAAAGACTGCAGGCAGACAGACAAGACAGACAGACAGACAGAGAGACACGGCAGAAATACTGCAGACAGACTGCAGACAGACAGACAGACTGCAGACAGACAGACAGACTGCAGACAGACAGACAATGTGCAAGCAGACAGACAGACAGACTGCAGACAGATTGCAGACAGACAGACAGACAGACAGACAGACAGACAGACAGACAGACAGACAGACGGACAGACTGCAGACAGACAGACAAACAGACAGACAGACAGACAGACAGACAGACAGACAGACAGACAGACAGACAGACAGACTGCAGAAACACTGCAGGCAGACAGACAGACAGACAGACTACAGACAGACAGACTACAGAAAGACTACAGACAGCAGATAGACTGCAGACAGACAGACTGCAGAAAGACTGCAGACAGACAGATAGACAGACTGCAGAAAGACTGCAGACAGACAGACTGCAGGCAGACTGCAGTCTGACAAACAGACAGACAGACAGGCAGACAGACAGACAGACAAACTGCAGAAAGACTGCAGACAGACAGATGGACAGACAGACAGACAGACTGCAGAAAGACCGCAGACAGACAGATCGGCAGACAGACAGACATACAGACAGACTGCAGACAGACAGACAGACATACAGATCGATAGACTGGCAGATAGACAGACAGACTGATGACAGACTGACAGACCGACAGACAGACTGATAGACCAGCAGGCAGACAGACAGACAGACAGACAGACCTCATACCAGGGGTGCCTGCAGGATTCTCTTTGAAGGTACACAGACAGATAGCGGTTATGTGATGTCACATGATCTACAGCGACTTTGGCCCGGTGGCGAACACACCACAAACTGCCTTTACTGCATATAATTTGTGAACAGTGGAGACTCGATCCATGATTTTTAACAGCTTCATCTACAAACCAGCACTGCTGAGAGGCTGAGCAGTGGATCTCGGGGGTGTGAATTCATGTTTTTGTGATTCGAAATCATCTGGAAATTGTTTTTTTAATGAAGATCTTAAGCTGCAGAAATAAATTAATGATAAACATATACTCAATTTACTTCAAAATAAAGGCGTTGTCATCATTATTGTAGGCATATGTTCTTAAATTGTTAGCACTTAAACTTATCATGGCAAAATAATGACTGTTGGGTAGTAATATTTGTCACAACCAGGAATTATCCTGATATTATACACCAGCCATTTTGAAAATAGCCCAGTCTCATATCACACCATGCTACCATTCACATCAACTCACATGAAACAGCATCATAATTGTTGGAAGTAAAACAAGACTTACACCATTGCATTATTCCTGTTGAGGGGGTGATGGGGGGGGGGGTCACGTATTTCAGTGTTGCAGAAAAGTACATTCGTATTCAACAAAGTTGGATTTAACGACCTTAATGAAGCATAGACGTGTGGATTTTAATCCATTTAAAATTTCCTGAAAATAATTGTGTGAATGCATTCTCCATGACATTATACAAGTGGCCCCAAAAGGCATAATGTAATTATTGTGCACAGTTGACCCCATGGTAATCTACAGGGAACAGATCACCAATCTGAGTGTTTTCATTAAAGCCAACACAGTTGTATTTATTTGAAAGTGTTGCATATTTTGGAAATGTCTGTGCTGTCAATTCAAATTTCACTTGGGGGTAGGTACGTGTTTTGCATGCTCCCCATACAGCTAGGGGCGCCACTGCTCATGCACACACATGAAAACACTGCAATGGTGTTTCCGCAAAACACCTCACAACAGAAGGAAAGAAACCAAAAACAGATCTATGAGTGCACACACAAATACAGACACACATATACAAACTCTCTCTCCACACACACACACACACACACACACACACACACACACACACACACACACACACACACACACACAACAACAACAACAACAACAACAACAACAACAACAACAACAACAACAACAACAACACGTATCAACACACAGAGTGATTGATGACTTGTTTGGGTGATGGTGGACTGGGTTGGGATAATCCCAGTGCCTGACTGTGAAATCTCATGGGACCACACATTGAGAAAGGCAGCAACAAAAACAATCTAGCATAGCCCCTGATGGTGCTTATGAAGACCTATTACACACACACACACACACACACACACACACACACACACACACACACACACACACACACACACACACACACACACACACACACAAACCTTAAACAAATAAAGATGAAGGCATGCTGGGTAGCGGCGTGTTGTGATCCCCAGGGGAGGATAGGATACTACAGAATCAATAAACTTGAAGCGGGTTTGTCTGTCTGATTCTCCTCATGGAGATACTAGATATAACACAATGCACCGGTGTGCACAAACACATTTTCCTACACACAAACAAATATACTCCAGCATGCTGGCACACCCACCCACCCTGCGCATGCAGTGGTGCACACAAACATACACAACTAATAACACACACAACACACACACACCTCTAGCCATCCATCCATTATCTGAGCTGCTTATCCCAATTGGGGTCATGGTGGGACGCTGGAGCCTATCCCAGCAGTCACTGGGCGGCAGGCCGGGAGACACCCTGGACAGGCCGCCAGTCCATCACAGGCACACAAACACACTTTTAGGTATTAAAACACACACACACTGCATTCTAATGACTAGCTAATCAAACCGGGTCACACTAAACACAGACAGAAGTTTCAAGATGAAACTTTGGTGCTTTGTCTGGCTGGGTTTGACTCTTATATCACACTGCGTGTGGGAGAGACTTAATGAACAGCTCCTCTAACTAAGATAAATTCTCTCGTCTTTTGCGCTAACTGATAATGCATACATTGCAATTGATGTGATATTCTATAGCACTCGAGCACGACAGAATCATTAACCGCACCATTACGCCTAAAGATAACACGGACAGTTTGGTCCATCCGCCAGCCGTTTACCATCTGTCTGATCAAATGTGTGTGTACATATACAAACCATATACACTTTGTGTGTATGTGAGTGTGTATTTTAGTATTAGTGCTTATTAACACCCAATTAATCTGGACCAAAGATGCCTCCTCTTAAAGACTACATTTGTAAAATAGATGTGGGTATGCTCCGAGTTTATACGTGCATGGCGCAGTTGTGAGTGTGTTTGTGAGTGTGTGCGTGTGCGTGCACACGCATGTGTGCATTTGTGTTGAAATGAATAAACGAAGGCTGCTACATTTATCATTCTGGAATGTGCTTTGCCCATCTGTGCAATGGCACCAATAGCTTTATAACACTGGCAAACAGTTGCACACAGGCTTGTGCACATGCACAACCACACACACACACACACACACACACACACACACACACACACACACACACACACACACACACACACACACACACACACACACACACACACACACACACACACAAACACACACACACACACACACACACACACACACACACACACAAACACACACACGGGTCAAGGCACCTGAACATACAGAACTTCAGAAACGAGCTGGCTAATTGCATCTTCGTCCTTTTTTTGTCTTCTTCTATCCTCTTCCTCCCGTCTCCTTATGCCTGAGTGATGTGCATTCTCTATTCTTCACTGCTCTATTGCACCAAAGGTTGATGAGGCCCTACTGACTTTAGCCAGTATACAAAGACAGACACGCTATAAAACAGCAAATAGAAGGCTTTGGTAATAGCTTGGGTGTGTAGATGTACAAACACACACATATATGCAAGCACATCCCCGAATGTGTTCACACACACACATGCCCATACACACACCAAAACCCGGCTATTCATAAGGATGCCAGGGCAATTAGATGGTTGTCAACGTCAATGTGAGTTCCTTTCTATACGTATAATGTGTACCAAGGGAGGGGTGGGGAGGGGAGATGAGATCTGTCTATAAACCACTGAAGAGAGCAGAGCCAAATGGTTGCAGCGGTGGAGAGCAGAGAAAAGGAGAAGAGAGGTGTTTCAAAAAACACGTTTGCTGTGATGCAGCCGAAAGCAACAGTGGATGGAGGGATGGGGGCAGTGGAAGGAGAGTGAGAAAAAGAAAGAAGTAATGTAAAACTGACGGCGAGGCCATAGTGGGATGGGTTGGAGGAAGAAAATGTTAAAATGCTCATATTAGAGGAAACGAATGCCCAGCCCTGTAGAAATGGATCATTGTCTCTCCCTCTTTCTTGCTCTCTGAGCTAGGATTTGGTTATCTGTAGCCTTCATGGTTCCACTCAAGAGACTATTATTGACCTTTGTGGTTCCTATAGCAACAAAGACGACAGACTGAGAATCTTTTTGGAGTGTGAAACACCCAAAACACTTTCTCGTGAGTATACCGCAGTACACAGTGACCGACTGAGCACACAACTGCATGGAGGTAACAAGCACGCAGACAAATTAAGTCATCGCCTCTGTGCATCAACACAAATCTAACAACCCCTAGGGCAGCCCCACAGGTGAATATGTAAATCTGACTTGGTTGGTTTAGTCAAGCAAGTATAATTAAGACAGTTTCCATTCCATCAGGCCCACCAGAGGTCGAAGTACATCGTACACATTTGCACATCAAATCTTATTCATAGTGGGTGGCAGTTGGTCGGTTAATTTTGGGTCTGGTCTTCGTTTAACCGCGGTCTCCTAAAGCAGTTGATTTGGACTTCAAACATTGTTTGGGGAAGTTAATGAAATGCGATGAAATAAAGCAGCTTAGTCCACAGTGTGTCTTTCACTATCAAATGGAAGAGACGAGGGGAAAAAGACTTTTCTGTAATTGGTTCATTAGAGTTGGCTGTGACTGTTGGATCCCTTGCACACAGCGAATAATCCACAAGGGCAAGCGCGTGCACGTGCCCGCAAATACACAAGTATGCACCCATGAGCACATATGAGTTTGAGGATAAACACTTTGCCATGCGCACATGCATGCAGACATGCGTGCATATGAATATAAGCTAATAATTCGAGCAGGCTGGGATTATGGTCTCTTGGGATGAGGCAAGGCAATTTTAGCTCATGCATGGCATTGACTTTTACTTTATACATACTCGCGTGTGCGCGCACACGTAGCCTGTAATGCAGACTCACAGCAACAGCTTTGATGCATGCGAGAATAGCATCTATTTAAATATCTGCTGCATATGGAATGAATCTCTCTCTGATTCTCAGTTAAAAGGGAGAAGATTATAAAGACACATTTACATAGCCACACTGCACTTCACGAGGCGAGGCAAAGCTTCATTTATTTCAGTCAAAGAGGAGCAAAGTCACTCAGATTTCAGCTGTTCCCTCTCATATGCACTCTAGGGGTTACTGCCGACACCCCTCCTGTGAATTAATTCCATTTGGGAGACGGCGTTAGCATTGATGAAACCCAGTTAGCATTGATGTTAGCATTCAGCGAAGAACAAACGTCATGATTACCAAAGCGGACGCCGCGACAGCTAACCCCATTTAGATACAGAGGGCCGCGCTAACCTTATTCAACAATGTGTCGTTACCTAACCTGATTCAGAGTGATTTCCACATCTCTCAAAGCCCCTTTAGCAGCCATGCAGAGCTGGCTAATTGTACTCAGGGGCATTTGAGATAAGGGGTTTGTTTGTGACAAGGCGCCTTTTGAGTCAAACGCTGCTCAAGCAAGATCCGCCCTCCATTTCTACACATACTCAAATGGCGCCCCGCTTCCGTTTCCTGCACCTGCACCTGAGGATGACTGCTTGAGTGTGTTTGTTCATCCGTGCGTGTGTGTGCGTGCATGCGTGTGTGTGTGTGGGGGGGGGGGTACAGTTGCATTCTACATGACCGTGTATCCTCTCTTTCTACTACTGCTTTGCTTCTTTTGGACATGAGTTATGTCTCTGCTTTCTGCTCCCTCTTGGCTTCTTCATTTACATTCAGGATGATTTGGAATCAAACCAAACTGATTGCTTTTTCAAAACCATTTAACTCAAATGACCTCTCTTTCTCATTCTCTCTCCCTAAACCATCTCATACCTCTCTCGCTACACACACACACACACACACACACACACACATACACACACACACACACACACACGCACGCACACACACGCACACAACTGCTAAGAGCCATTAGTCCCAAGAAGAGAATGAGGCAAATGGAGGAAAGTAGAAGGTGAGTGAGAGAACAATAGCAGCTCTATCATTATTATTTTGAGGACGAACTCATGCAGGGTCTTCTTGTTATACTCCTCTTTTTACCGATGCGCTGCCTTACACATCTTCATGTCTGCCCCTCTTCCCACCCCTGGCATCTTCCTTCATCCTGGACCTGGCTAATGACATGGAGCTCTAACTCAAGACGGGTCAAGGGGTGCTATGTAAGGCATAAAATTGGCATATATGCTGAAGCTGTCTTTGGCATTGGATCAGAATAGGAGTCAATTAGCCTGATTATGGATCCAAGCACCTCAACACTGGTGCAATACCAGCTTGGTGTTTCACTGACTAGTGTAATTACTATATCACTGCTACCATCCAGGTACATTTGGTGTCGCAAAAGCATGTGCAAATGCCTTCACTCGTCAACAGCAAGCACTAATTTCCAATGTTAATTTCCTATAAGAGATGAGCAAAATAATGTCCTATGCAAGGCTGCATGATAACTTCTAGTAATAGTCTTTCCAGGCAAAAAGCCCAGCTCCATCTCTGCACTTGGCCACGTATAGACACGCCCACCTGTAATTTGATTTACTGGCCCTGTAATTGGATTACAAGGCTGACATCCATGTCTGAGCCATGAGATGTCCATTCAAAAACCCTGTTCACACATGAGCATGCACAGGAGCAAGAGCTCACACACACTCCCAAACCAACACCATCGCAAGCTCAAACAGACACAAGACTCACACACACACGCACACAAAAGAAGGTGCATACACAAACACAATTATATATCCACTCGTTTCATCCTCTAAAATGCAAATTCAAATGTCTGAAATATCAATAGCAGCTCCAATTTGGTGGCTTATTTCAAATTTAAATAATAAATTCATCACTCATAATAATAAAAACAGCTTTCAACTTAGGGGATACGCAAAGATTCACACATACATACACAATGACTCACACATAAATACACAAATACACACACACACAAACACACACACACAAACAAAGACGCATATAAAAGCTGTGGGTAGGCGGGACAACCTCGATGTGAATTTGATTAGAAGCCGGTGTGTTTATTAAATGAAGCAGATGAAAATCCCCACTGCATCTGAATAATCCTCCACAGAGCTCACACTGTGTACATTAACCTTATCCCTCACATCACAACTAGGATGTGAGGGACATACAACTCTGGAGCAACACTCCCACACTCGCTTACAATATTTACCTAGCACCGTAACAAATGCTACATTCGAACAAGAGCAGATTATGGGATTGGAGGTGTGTGTCATCTCACAACAAAACTCTCACTGGTACTGATGATACGGGAATGCTAAGTATCTCTTAGTGTTTCTTTGTCGTTGCTTTCTATCCCTTGCTATAGAGTTGTTGCCTATTTTCTCCATTATCTAAAATTCCCTTGCTCTGCGGAATTCTAATTCTCTGTTTCTCTGCACTTGGCATTGCAGTCATGATGAAGTACAACAGACTATGGGAGGCAGCAGCAGTGTATGCAAACAAGTGTCTGATCTCTGACCCAGCCAGCGCTCTGCTAAATACCCTCCCTACAAATAAACATGAATACACATTTTCATACTGGAACATCCATCCATTATCAAAACTGCTTATCCTTACTCAGGGTCACAGGGACGCTGGAGCCTATCCCAGCAGTCAATGGGCAGCAGGCGGGGGGGACACCCTGGACAGGCCGCCAGTCCATCACAGGGCTGACACACACACACACACACACACACACACACACACACACACACACACACACACACACACACACACACACACACACACACTTTCACATAGGGACAATTCAGTACAGCCGATTCACCTGACCTACATGTCTTTGGACTGTGGGAGGAAACCGGAGCACCCAGAGTAAACCCACACAGAAGACGACCCGGAACGACCCCCAAGGTAGGACTACCCGGGGCTCGAACCCAGGACCTTCTTGCTGTGAGGCAACCACGTTAACCACTGGGCCACCGTGCTGCCAATACTGGAACAGCACAAACCAAAGAAGAAGAAAAAAAGATTTTTGCCAGTTAGAGAAATGCAACAAATGCTAACTGCATACCGACAGATGAGTTCATATCTTGATGGCTCTCTCCAACATCCCCCTACCCTTATGTTCTAAGGATACACTATTCTTGGCAGGGTTACCCCTCCCTCTTGTCTCCCGCTGCTTCACAGCAGCCAAGTGGCCACCATTAGTCATGCTGTTCATTACGGTGAAGGCATGCATATCCGTGTTGAGGAACATGCGTCTGTGTTTCGGTCTCTGTGCATATGCACAGGCATGCATGTGCGGCTATTAGTGAGCACTTCATTCAGACATCGAGCCACCGCCCCCCCCCCCCCCCCGGGCCACATAGCCAGCACAGAGATTCATACGGATTCAGAATTCTTCACACACAGAAAGAAACATACGGAGAGAAAGAGCGCTTGCCAGTCTATGTACTTTCAAAATGTTCGTGTGTGTGTGTGTGTGTGTGTGTGTGTGTGTGCACAGGCACTATAAGAGAACCTTAACAGAGTCACAACTGGAGACAGCCTAATGTGTCATCAGCAGGACTCATAAAAGGTTTCCCCGTCAATCATCAGAGCCAAAGAAAGCTGCTGGCCAAAAAAACCCCACCCACACCCACCCACACACACACACACACACTCACACACACAGAGAAGCAGGAGGGAGCTGAGTCACCAACACAGCCACTCTTCCCCCTCTGCTCCGTAACACTGATCACAGAGCCAAAACACACCTGTTAAATCTCCCACCGCTCCCCCCTTTTCACACTTACATGGTGCTTTTGTTCCTCTGTCTTTCTTTTCCTTGTTTGTGCGCCTCCCTTTTTCTTTGTTTCCTTTTTTTCCTTGGAAATATTTCCACATCTAACAGCCGCGGCTGCTACCGCAGTATTACATGAACGTTTTCATAATGTTATCAGAAAACTGTTGTGCCGCTAAGCCTTGGTTTCCGTCAGGCGGCTGCGCTTTTTATTTGTATTCCTGCGCATTGTATTAGTCGCTTGGAGAGTTATACACACATGAAAACATAAAGTAAATATAAATCCACTGTTCACCTCCCCTCCCCACATGCAGACACGAAAGCATGCGCCCTGTGATGGCACACCGAGGGAAAGGTAGTGACAGATTTGTAACGGTGAGGAGAAATGGTCTCGTGAGATCTTAAAACTATGAATAATTCAGATTCAAGCTATGGGGTTAACTCGGTCACTGCAACCACACACACACACACACACACACACACACACACACACACACACACACACACACACACACACACACACACACACACACACACACACACAAAATCAGGGTTACTCTAACAATGGCAGTATACATTTTACAACTAATGTGGAATCTAGAATATAGAGTGAAAATGCCTGCATACAGTCCCACAGGACATGCAGAGGCACATATACATCAATGAACACACACACACACACACACACACACACACACACACACACACACACACACACACACACACACACAAGGCACCATCACGCTCCCAATATTTTAGTATTTTTTGACTGTATTCTCCAGCTAATTTATTTGGTTTGAGTCAATATTTTCCCAGAAGAAGGGCACTGTTGACCTTTCACCCCAACCTTAGTGAGGTCAGCTGTTTGCACCACGGAAACCCAGTGACTCATGACTTTTCTGCCCGTTGCCTAGTAACAGAGCACATTGGCCTAAAAACACCATCTAAATCCAGACATCCCCGGCCCATTCTCTTTCTCTGTCTGCATCTCATGTCATCTGCTCGACTCCGCTCTCTTTTCATTAGTTCGTTGTTCTTCTAACAGAACCAATAAGGTCAAATGTGAGAGATAAACGAGCCCCACCATTTACATCGAACACGGTTGGGAATCAAACCTGATTAGTCCTTCTTAAGAAACATTCTCCTACTTCGCAGTGCTCCCCTGTCTCTCTCCATCCTTCTCATTCTTTGCTCTGAACCCAGAATTTGCTACCTTCTTCTCCCCTCTGTTTCACTCAGTGTCTTCCTTCCCTCTACTTCGCTTAACTCGTTCACTTCTGGCACTTTGTTTCTCTTGGAGAAGAGTGTGCAGAGAGAGACAGACGGACAGAGAAAGACAAAGAGAAGAGTACATGGGTGTCTAGGTAAAGAGCGGACTAAGTCAAAGAGTCTACAAGGTATGGCATCCCACGAGGAAAGGGAGGAAAAGACAAACAAAAGAAAATCTAGATGTAGGATGCGGTGAGAGATACTGCAGAGAGCAGCTGACCCTGCTCACCTTCTCCTCTGCAATCTGTTCTCTCTCTCTCTCTTGCTCACTCTCTCTTTCTCTCTCTTCAGTCCCCTCTTACTTCTGTGCGTGCTCCTTGGTGTATTTCCTCCAGAGGAAGACAGCAAGACAGTGTGTAAAACTACACTTCTATTTATCTTCCCCCTCTTTCACACTGCAGGACATACATATTAATTTAAATTCAACAATATGTGCACATATGTATGTGTGCATTTGTACATGTATGTGTGTGTGTGTGTGTGTGTGTGTGTGTGTGTGTGTGTGTGTGTGTGTGTGTGTGTGTGTGTGTGTGTGTGTGTGTGTGTGTGTGTGTGTGTGTGTGAGTGTGTTTGCCCACTGCGGCAAGTAGCTAAGTAGCTGAGTACCAAGATGCATAATCTACATTTATCAACTCAGTTTAAGATCATAATGAGTTGTTATCAACATGCAAATTGGGCTTGTGACAACAAACACCAAATAGACAGATAAATTGGGCTGGGGACTTGGGCCTGTATAGAGCACACACACACAGACACAGACACACACACACGCACACACACACACACACACACACACACACACACACATGCACTCACACATACGGTACCCAGCGTGGTTGCTATATAAAGAGGAAGAAAATAAAGGTTTGGCTATGACGTGTAGTGTCCAATACTCAATTTCTGGCAATGATTGTCAGAAAAGAGGGGTACGTTGTGTTGTGCTTGTTTGATCATGTGGATATATTCATCTATTGTCTTCCTGTGTGTAACTGCAAACTGTGGGTGTCTCATGTTGCCACGGGAGACGACAGGTGATAATAGGTGGGACATCACATTCGCCTTCATTCCTAACTTCTCTCCAGAACCTTCTCCTCTCTACCTGATACTTCCTGTCTGTAGGGGACAGCATTAATTCTAGCCTGGCTCTTATTCCCCAGCACTGGGCCTTCACATGCACACACCTCATCCTTCTCTCCAGCACCTGACAGCTGTGGAAACTCTGGATACGTACAAATGAGCTGTCAACTATGAAATGAAACAACAAACAAACTATGGTAAAATAAGAAGACAAAAAGGGATATCTATACTTAGCACAAAAAGTAAGGAAATGTGTGTTTGGTAGATTGTTTCTTGGTTGTAACAATGCTTCTTGGCAATGAATCTTATACCGTTGGAAAGCCTGTTTATTTCCCTTTTAAATGGTGCCACGTTTGTAAGGAACATGCATATGTGGGCTGAGCAGCAGAGCTGAGTATGTGGGTTGCGCCCATGAAAAATTTGCCAAATCTTCTCTGCCAATGCCAAACAGCTTATTTTGCTGTTGCTATTGACTCTTGTTTTGAGCTTCTGGTACCCCAGGTGCTGACAATCAGGTGCCTGATATAAGATTTATGGCCAAGAAGCATTGTTACAACAAAGAAATAATCTACCAAACACAAATTTCCTTACTTTTTGCGCTAAGTTTATTTTCTACAGACCCTACTTTTTCTGTCATGCCTGATGAAAAACAGGGGAATTCAAATAAAAGGAGACAAAGAAAAGGAGCATATTAGGAAAGAAACATCAAGAAGGGAGTGGAACGATTACACAGGCATAGTGCATAAAGATGAAATCAAGAAGTAAGATTACAGGGGTTCTGTCTCAGTGTCTTTTGTATGGAAGGAGGTCACCATCACTTATCTCCAACCAGAGATCAAGAATTACATAAATAATACAAGAATTAATCTAGGCAAGTATATGTTGTCTGCAAGAAACACTCTCAAGTATACACTGTCGGCAAGAAACACTCTCAAGTATACACTGTCTGCAAGAAACACTCTCAAGTATATACTGTCTGCAAGAAACACTCTCAAGTATACACTGTCTGCAAGAAATACTCTCAAGTATATACTGTCTGCAAGAAACACACTCAAGTATATACTGTCTGCAAGAAACTCTCTTTCGCGCTCACACATACACACACACACACACACACACACACACACACATGCACACACACATACATATACACATACACATACATGTGCGCACATAGAGGAAGCATATAATTTGTGTTGGGGGAACTCAATCGATTGCAACTGCTCTTGGAGATGGGCATGTTGTTGTTCAGGAAATAGGTTTGCATAAAGATGCAAATTACAACTCATCCATACACATGCAAGCACACAAATATCAAAAATGCACACACAACAAGCCTAAGGGCTAAGATTGGTTATATGAGATATAGACTGAAGTCTGACACACACAAACACACACACACACACACACACACACACACACACATATATATATATATATATATATATGTAGGTAGAGAAAGAGAAAGAGAGAGCGTATGTGTGTGTGTGAGAGAGCAAGAGATCGAGAGAGAGAGAGAGAGAGAGAGAGAGAGAGAGAGAGAGAGAGAGAGAGAGAGAGAGAGAGAGAGAGAGAGAGAGAGAGAGAGAGAGAGAGAGAGAGAGAGAGAGAGAGAGAGAGAGAGAGAGAGAGAGAGAAGAGAACAAGACAGAGTGTGAAAGAGAATCTTAAGATTGACAGCTTCTGTGGCAGGGCGGGGGGGCATGGGGTGGGTGTGAGGGGCTGCTCCGAATTTGCATGTGCTGTCACGGTGATTTCACACAACTTAACCTGCATTCTTCCCTCTCTGATAGGTCCAGAGCCGGGGGGGGGGGGGGGCTGATGAGATGGAACACTTGTAAATGTCTCCTGTTTGAGAAGCAGGAAGTCTCCAGGGAATCCTTCCTCTCACTCTCAGCATTCTGTATGCATGTGCATACTCTGTGTGTGTGTGTGTGTGTGTGTGTGTGTGTGTGTGTGTGTGTGTGTGTGTGTGTGTGTGTGTGTGTGTGTGTGTGTGTGTGTGTGTACATGCATGCATGTGTGTATGTGTGTACTGGGCTCAGTGTACTGAAGGACTGAGAGCTTGCCCCTGCACATCGCACTTTCATCCATTCTGTTCACTTTGTAAAGATGGTGATTTTGACGTTCGTGGCGCTAACTGAATTTAAACTGTATTTAAACTATACTTAGCACAAAAAGTAAGGACATTTGTGTTTGGTAGATTATTTCTTTGTTGTAACAATGCTTCTTGGCAATAAATCTTATACCGTTGGAAAGCCTGTTTATTTCTCTTTTAAATGGTGCCACATTTGTAAGGAACATGCATTTGTGGGGTGAGCAGCAGAGCTGAGTATGTGGGTTGCGCCCATGAAAAATTTACCAAATCTCTGCCAATGCCAAACAGCTTATTTTGCTGTTGCTATTGACTCTTGTTTTGAGAGTCTGGTACCCCAGGTGCTGACAATCAGGTGCCTGATAGAAGAGTTATTGCCAAGAAGCATTTTTACAACAAAGAAATAATCTACCATTATTTTACTATGTCTTTTTTACATGTATTTTTATATTCATATGTGTTACTTATTTTATATTGTATTTTAAGCTTGTATAGCACTTTGGTTCAACTGTGGTTGTTTTAAATGTGCTATATAAATAAACTTGACTTGACTTGACTACCAAACACAAATTTCCTTACTTTTTGTGCTAAGTTTATTTGGCTACATATGTACAATCTGTAACAGTTCTTAAAGCAGCAGTGCAGTCTTCTTTTCATGTTTAGCCATGTCTCATATGAGGATATTCTATCACACCGTTTTGGTTTAAATTTAGAAATATTCAGAGACTTACAGCATCTCTATTCATCACTCATCTCACAAAGAGGGTCATGGTTCAGAGCCAGCCACCTTGCAGCAGTCATATTATGAAAGATTTCAAGAGCTCTTCTCTCATCTGCCTGTGCTCATCCTTGGCCAAATATAAAAGAAAAAGGAAGAAGCTCTTTTTATACAATAATGGTGTATCATTTGTTCTAGCCAAGCTATGTGCAACGTTAAAAGAGGCACCAAAAAGTGGATACATAGATGGCTATAGAGCTGGGTACATGCAGAAGTTATGTGTTTAAAAAGTAATCTTCTTCCTCAAGCGGTAACCTTTCACTAAGCAATGCTTTATATTGCTTAATAAATGTCACCTTGGCCAAGGTACAAGCAAAGTGACCACAACAGCGGTGGGTAAACAAAAACAGTACTCAAGTAAAAAAATAGTTACTTTATAAGAATAATTATTCAAGTAGAAGGAAAAGTACTCATACAAATAACTACCCCCCCTTTTTCTCCCCAATTGTATCTGGCCAATTACCTCACTCTTCTGAGCTGTCCCGGTTTCTGCGCCACCCCCTCTGCCGATCCAGTGAGGGCTGCAGGCTACCATATGCCTCCTCTAATACATGTGGAGTCACAGTGAGGAGTTTCACGAGGGGGACGTAGTACATGAGAGGATCACACTATTCCCCACAGTTCCACCTCCCCCCTGGAACAGGCACCCCAACCGACCAGACGAGGCGCTAGTGCAGCGACCAGAACATATACCCGCATCTGGCTTCCCACCCGCAGACATGGCCAATTGTGTTTGTAGGGATGCCCAACCAAGCTGGAGGTAACATGGGAATTGGAACTGGCAGTCCCCATGCCTGTAGGCAACGGAACAGACCACTACGCTACTCGGACGCCCATAAAAATAACTACTTGAGTAAGGGTAAAAAAGTATCTCGTAAAAAAACTTCTCAAGTAGTGAGTAATTTCATTAGATGCAATTTATTACATCACTGTGTAAGTGCAAAACATCCGATATAAAATGAAAAAGGGCATAAATAAATAAACAGATAAATAAATTTTAAAAAAGACCATACAGGATTGGTTAAGGCCCGGGTTAACGACAGCCACCATTGGTGCTGTGCCCTCATTGGGTACTGACGGAAAGTATAAAATCTGCTGTAATGACCCCCAAGAAACAGGGAGGAGGAGGAAGAAGAAGAAGAAGAAGAAGAAGAAGAAGAAGAAGAAGATGAAGAAGAAGAAGAAGAAGAAGAAGAAGAAGAAGAAGAAGAAGAAGAAGAAGAAGAAGAAGAAGAAGAAGAAGAAGAAGAAGAAAGAAAGACTATGAAAGTCCAAAACAGTGAAATGAGTCCTTCAAGAAGAAGGAAAGAGTACTCGACCAGGTCTGCATTAACAATTTAAGACATACAGTAATTTTCTCAGTAACTTTGCATCTAGGTTTAATGGGGTATGTGCATGTAATGTTAGTGGGGTAATTTGTATTTTTTTTTTTCTGAGAGTTTAAATATTCAGACTTTGTTAGTTGTTCCTCATTGGGGTTCCCAATAATAATGTGTTGGGTGGGGCACCATTTTCTAACCCGCCCCTGCCAGTTCAAGGTGGGAATGTTGTGTCGTTATTCCACCTCACCATTCCGTAACGTTACAAAAGGTAGGAACACAGAATGGAGGAGCATTGTGCAGGGGAAACACAAGGAGGGAGGAGGTTGGTGATTGTGAGAGAGGAAAAGGCAATGATCAGACATGAAGAAAGAGTAAGAGGGACAGAGAAAAAGTATGGCCTGTAAGACATTTGGCCTTGCCATAGTCCATTAATATAGAAGTATAGCGTTATCATTTCCAATATGAGCGGGTTGAAACCCACACAGGGTTCCAGCAGCAACAAAGCACTTTAAGTCTCTTTATTGAGTTCTTTGCACATTGCGCTGAGTCAGAATTCAATATCTGTTAAATTTGAAGCCCAGCCTCAAATAACTATAGAGAGATTTTAAGATTATCCCCTCTCATAGGAAGAGAGGGCAATATTCACTATATTCCTGAGATCTGTATGTATCATCTTAATAACATAGCTTCTTTTAAATATAATTTTCTTGAATGTAAATACTGTATAGCGTGAAAACTGCATGGCATTGGCAGATTCCCATTTTCTTTTGTTATAGTAAATTTCTTATTATGTAAAATCTAACATAAGTAGTCCATATTCACATAATATTGGCACACATTTAATGAACAGAATTCTACATTTGTACATATATAGAACCTTAAACTGTTGTGCTATGACTAAATATCCCATGCAAGAAACTTACCAGTCCAATTCTGATATGTGATTTATGAACAGGTTAAAAAAAAAAGTCAGATTTTGATTAAAGTGAAGTATGTTTTGTATGAGAAAAAGGAGAATTTCAGAAAGAGAGAGAGAAATATAGATAGATAGATAGATAGATAGATAGATAGATAGATAGATAGATAGATAGATAGATAGATAGATAGATAGATAGATAGATAGATAGATAGATAGATAGATAGATAGATAGATAGATAGATAGATAGATAGATAGATAGATAGATAGATAGATAGATAGATAGTACCACAGAGAGAGGAGTTGAGAAAGTATTGACTGACTGGGTTGTAACTGTGTCAAGTTGCTGTGTTCTCATCCTGAAAAAGTGCCATTGATTTTTCTCCCCCAAAGAGCTTAACACAATGACACTGTCCGAACATTTGCCCTCACACAATCACATACATGTTTTACACACACACACACACACACACACACACACACACACACACACACACACACACACACATGGCAAACTAACTTCTGGGCTCCCTCTGGCAGGTGGTTTTCTTCTGGAAAAGGTGTAGGTAACACCATTAGTTCCATATCTACACAAAGGCAAAATAACGTTTGCTATACATCAGTATTTTGGTAACCTCTGTCCTTTACACCATTACAGATCTGACCAGTCAGTAATGAATCCAACCAGTAAGTTGCATGTAGTGACTGCTTCTCACAGGGAGAGTTGGACATTATTATGAAGTGTTCCTTCAAAATATCAGTAATAATAGATGTGACTGGGTTGAGGACTCTAAGACTCTTGTCTAAAGTGACTCATTTATACTTTTCATTTCTTTTGTTTGGACTGTTTCTGACAGCAACAACAGACGGAAAAGCAGAGCTTCACTTTTTTCAAAGTACCATCCAATACCGTCTCTCTCTCTGTCTCTCGCTCTCTCCCAGACAGATGTATAGATGGGTTGAACAACATATCAGACTGCCTTGGGGTCTACTTCTAAGTATCACTAGTTGCCACCCACATAAACTCACATGAACTCACAAAACAAACGGCATAGACGTCACCCTACACAGCCTTTCCTTCATCCTCTCCAATAAAAACATGCATAAACAAATTCAAAGTGAACTCGACTCACTCCCTGAGCACTGTCCACCATATGGCCTGAGAAAATAAGTTTTAACATCCAAATTTCCATACTGGAATATTCATTAATATGCATGAATATGCAAATCCATCTGTCCCAGTTGCCATAAAGATGCGGGCCCCCACTGGGAGATGTCAGCATTGTCGGGAAAGAGAGAAGCCAACGCCCTTCCTGTTATGAGGACAGTGTCCACGTGTCTCTGTGAGTGTGTGTGTGTGTGTGTTGTGTAATGAACTTTGGACAGATGCTCCTGTATATTTATTACCCCTTTGAATGCTGTCTCAGAGCAGTGGGAATAAGACAACTCCCAGACCATCACACACACACACACACACACACACACACACACACACACACACACACACACACACACACACACACACACACACACACACACACACACACACACACCAATGAAATGACAATGCTCTGAAGGACTATAGAACACCTTACCAGATCTAAAGCTACAATGTAGGCTCTAAAGTACATACAAGTATCTCTCTCTCTCTCTCTCTCTCTCTCTCTCTCTCTCTCTCTCTCTCTCTCTCTCTCTCTCTCTGGCTCTCTTGCTCACTCACTCACACACACATGTGCACACACATGCAAAGACAAACAGCGGCATCACAGTATCAAAGACTAACTCTAGCGATCAGTATGGGTTTGGGGAACAGGAGTGAGAGAGAGAGAGAGAAAGAAGGAGAGAGAGAGAAGAGGAAAGGAGAAGGGGGAGGGTAACAGCGAACCACACAGTAACACGCACACAGTAACACGCACACACACACGCACACACACACACACACACACACACACACACAGTGTCAATACATATGCAAAGTTTCTCCGTGAGAGGCAGCTGTGTCAGCAGGTCTGGTAGCAACCTGCAAAATAAAGGGTAATCTCTAGGTAGAGAGTGCTTAGGGTACGGAAACACACACACATCTACACACTTACTATACTCACACACGCACGCACGCACGCACACACACAGACACACACAACACAGAGAGCATGGTGAGGAACGAGAGCGGGTAGTAAAAGCAACTTGAGGTAGACATAGCCTTGGCAGGATTTGCTGCACAGTCAACGGGCCACAGAGTCAATTCATGACTACGCAGGGAGCTGAAATGGAGAGGGACTATGGGAGGGGCAGGAGGGAACTTGGAGGAGGGTGAGGAAGAGCAAGAAGATGAGAGAGAAAAGGTGTTGAAGGGACAAGATGTGAACATTAGTGAGCAAGAAAACCGAAATTCCATTTTAAGAAGTTCCTGCCAAGACAGTTTTGCTTCCTGAAATCTCTCAGTCAGTATTTCAGAAACCCTGATGACTCTACCCTGAAATACAGGTTGGTTGGTTGTTAGGATGACTCAGAAATTTACAAGTACCGGCATCCGGGTGGTGTGGCGATCTATTCCGTTGCCTACCAACATGGGGATCACCGGTTCGAATCCGCGTGTTACCTCCCGCTTGGTCAGGCGTTCCTACAGACAATTGGTCATGTCTGCGGGTGAGAAGCCGGAAGTGGGTATGTGTCCTGGTCGCTGCACTAGCGCCTCCTCTGGTCGGTCGGGGTGCCTGTTCGGGGGGGAACTGGGGGGGATAGCGTGATCCTCCCACGCGCTACGTCCCCCTAGCGAAACTCCTCACTGTCAGGTGAAAGAAGCAGCTGGCGACTCCACATGTATTGGAGGAGGCATGTGGTAGTCTGCTGCCCTTCCTGGATCAGCAGTGGGGGTGGAGCAGTGACCGGGATGGCTCAGAAGAGTGGGGTAATTGGCTAAGTACAATTAGAGAGAAAAAGGCGGGAAAGTTTTTAAAAAAAGGAACATTAACTTTCACTTCAATAATAAAGTAACGAGTGAGTCTGTGTGCATTTTGTGTCCATGTGCAGGGTGTCTGCACACCATAGAGCCAAAAGACTATGAGCCTGGGTAGCACCTAGCATCAAGTCTTACTGCCTTCAGTTTATCCTTACCTTCTGTATCTATTGTGCAAAACATACAAAGGGTACCTCAGATGTCTTACACTTGTCTCAGGAGTACCTATAAACTCTACTATTACCGTCATTCAAGCAATCACGTTTTGCAAACAACATGTACATAACATTTTGAGGAGTTCTCACTAAAAAGATTTTGTTCGCTGAGATTTATGAGCTGACACCGCTTAAACACCGGCGATTCTGTGCTCAAAAACTTCTGAACTTCAGCCTGCATTTTACACTAACCTATTTTTCTGTTTAACTTTGAAACAGGGCTTCAGCTGACAGGTTCAGCCGCTCCAGTTTTGCCCCAGGATGAGGACAGATTCACAGGGTTTTATAAATAGAGCGTCTGCTAGACGGTCTGTGTATCGCTGAGGATCTGCCAGTACTGTGGTTAGCAGCACCGTAACCGCCTTACAGCGACAGTAGTGCAGACATGGAGAGCAGTGATGAGCATCTGCACAACCCCACGTCTTCACAGATGACTCCCTATACAGACTGCAGACGGGCTGTACAAGACCATCCACACTGCTCCACACAATGGACTGACTCTAAGGGGAGATCCTGGCACTTCTGAAATAGCTTTGCAGTGTATTTAACCTTCATTGTTATCACAATATAAACAACGAATGTGATTAATTTTGAGTGGTTTAGCCTCCTGGCTGTGGACCCCACCCCCACACACACACACACATACACTTGTGCCATTCCCCCCCACTCTCCAACTGTCTGGCTCAAGAATATAAAATACTGAGTGGACTGCCCCCTTTTCCTCTAAAAAGTATTGTCCAGTACGATGGCCCACTGTTAGCACCGCTGCCTCACAGCAAGAAGGTCCTGGGTTCGAACCCCAGGCCGCCCCGGGTTCTTTCTGCATGGAGTTTGTGTGTTCTCCCCGTGTCTGTGTGGGTTTCCTCCGGGTGCTCCGGTTTCCTCCCACCATCAAAAAGACATGCATGTTTGGGTTAATACCCCTGCCTGTACCCCTGAGCAAGGCGATGGAAAGAAGAACTGGAGTTGGTCCCCGGGTGCTGCAGCTGCCCACTGCTCCTATACAATAGGATGGGTTAAATGCAGAAGACAAATTCATTGTATGTATGTACAATGATGAATAATAAAGTGCCTTCTCTAAGTATCGTCACATTTGTCCATGTTATGAGGGGAGGAAAACGATCCAAATCCCCCTTCGTAGAGGTGTCCTTCAGGATGCCATAGCCTCAACTGACATCGACACAAACAGTAATTTAATCAACAATTGCTTGTTATATTGCATAAACGCTCCCCTATTGTCCCGATATGATTATTATCATTGTGATGCATGGTAAATTGCTTAGGTGAGATTGCTCGTTAATTTGACAGTACTAATGAAGCATATTTTAATTTGAATAAATGATGTAATGAATTGATGTTTATTACTAACATTAATGGAAACATTTATACATAGTTAATGTATTTAATCCCTAAAAAAATAACTACTGATGCTACTACTACTACTACTGGTTCATACCCACAGACAGCAAGGCACTAGTTTAAAACGAGCTCACACTTGCACAAAAGAGATGTATGAGGTCCAGCGCAAACATCAAATTATATATATTGATAGCTTTCCGAGCAATATTTATGACTAGCCAGAGAAAACTAAAAGAATATCCCGCAGAAAAATCCTACTGTTTAAAATCCAATTTGCAAGAGGCAGCTCAAAATGTCATTTGCCCAAGTTATATATGGCTTCAAGTATATTACCATGTGGATGACAGCTTGTAAATATTGGTTATGAAGCCTGGTTAAGCCCGAGTGTATCGATCCATGTGAACAGTGAAAAGAAGAACGTTTTCAACTGAGCAGGTTTGATTGAATACGGTATGTGGTTATCGACACATGAAGGACTCCTTCACCCATCCACCCATCCACACACACACACACACACACACACACACACACACACACACACACACACACACACACACCTCTCTACATGCAGAAGTAGTATACTCACCTGAAAGTGTCATATATTATTACTGACAGCACTGCAATCAATAGCAGTTAACATGCCCTAAATATTGCCTATAGAGCACCGGCATGATGGTCCATGCATACATATAGTCATGAACACACACACACACACACACACACACACACACACACACACACACACACACACACACACACACACACACAACATATTAACTCATGACAGGCTCTAACATTTTATGTAACTGGGTTGCTGTGTCTGGTGTTGGTTGGAATGTGATACAGGGTGTGTGGAGGACTGGAGTTTCTCAGTGGAGACCAGAGGAAGAATAACATGCTTGCTCTTTGTGAAAGCTTGACGGGTGTTACCAGCTAATTATTCCCCCGGCTCCTTCCTGTGGCGCCATGGCTATAGCTTTCCCCTGTCTCAAACAGCTGCTCTGCTAATTACCTCTGGTGGCACATAGTCTCTTTTTCTCTGCATCTGTCTGTCTCAATTAACCGTTTTCTCTGGCTCCCTTTCCATACTGTCACAGTTAAGCCATAGAGGACCCAAAATAAGACCACAGACCGTCCGATAATTCTGTCCCTAAGTAGATGGTATGTAATTTGGGCAGTATGTCAAAAAGGGGAAGAAAAAAACCAGATTCGATAATGAGGCAGTGAAGCTCGAAAAACAAATAGATTCCATAGAAGCTGCTTTTAATGATTAATTAACTTTTCTTACATTGGAGTGGACTTGTCTTCAAATAGCTCTGTGTAGTATTTGTCACTATCTGTACATGTGTGTCAGTACTCATCTATGAGGCTGTATATTGGCGTGAGTTGACTGTGATGACATTCTAAAATGATGGGATTAGCACACCCCTGTCTGTCATTCAAATTAATAAACATGTGCGTGCACGTACACGCAGACACACACACACACACACACACACACACACATACGCACCCACAAACACACATCCTATCAACACACAGGGGAGCGAAAAGAGACGCACGCAGGTTAATTGACTTCATTTTGAGCTGTGAGGTATTTCGATGGAGTCAGCACATTCAGAGGAGAGAGTAGCGGGTGAAGAGACGCAGAAAGGATGCCAAGCACACACACACACACACACACACACACACACACACACACACACACACACACACACACACACACACACACACACAAACCCTCTCTCTCTCTCTCTCTCTCTCTCTCTCTCTCTCTCTCCCTCTCTCTCTTGCTTTCAGAGATGAAGTGAGTCTTGAGTCGGGGGGATTATGAGGAAGGACAAGGTCCCTTATGCTGCTGTTACTGCTGTAGTGCAAATATGCTAATAGTATGTACGAGAGAGAGGATTACACTATCCTCACCTTCCCACTGGCCTAATCCAGGTTCAGTTATTTGCACAACACACCTGGGTGCTGCATGCATCTCAACAGGACAACACTGATATGGACACAACATACGGTGTGGGTGGTTTACACAGACATATGCGAAGAGAACTGATAGCGATGCTGATTCAGGATGATGCATACCATCCACGGCATGATTATGGGATTTGCAACAGTTGTTTCGAATGAAACAAGCTGCGAGTGCCACAGGGCTCCCATCGTAACCAGAGATATTAATTGAGCTGCGCACTGAATAAATGAATTTTTCATTAACGAAAGAAAACCCGCTGCAATTTTTTGCAACAGTATACAGCTATATCAATGCCACAACTATCTCTTAATAGACTATTGCTGTTTCTCGTGTTGACGTTCAAGCCACTGAAAAATCAATGTTAAGTCGGGGAGAGGTCAGGGGAGGCCTCGGTGGATTTTGAAAGTGGGACTGACATCACAACACGTGTCACTGCTGAATAGCTTCAACGATGAAAAAATGAAACTAGAGATTTATATATTCGTCGGTTTGCAAACGAGGTCTATGTATTGGGTTTTAAATCCTTGTAAGACCTGCCCGGCAATCCTATAGCTTAATGTGTTGAGGACGCGTGCACAAATCCATGCCTGGAGACTTATGTACACATCTATAAGCATCTAAAAACACTGCAATGCCACAGGCGGGTCAGAGTGTTGTGAGGCTACCCGGCAACAGCATTCACCATTCACCTCCTTCCATTACCTCCACTCCTTTGCCTTATCCATCTATTTCTCTGTCCATCCATCCTCACCTCATCTCCGCCCTGTCAAAGCAGCAGGGCTGTATGTCAACCCAGCATGCATGTGTATTACTCTGTGTGTGTGTGTGTGTGTGTGTGTGTGTGTGTGTGTGTGTGTGTGTGTGTGTGTGTGTGTGTCAGTGAGTGTACTTGCATGTCAGTAGCACAGTGCAGCAGCTGTATGTCAGGGCCGTCTCCTGCCTGCAGAATCATGTTATTGATTAGATGTGTGTCTCGGCACTCTAGCTAGCCATGACGGATCACATGCTGCACAGCATGTCAGGGGCAGGGCTAGCCGAACACAGCAGCCAAGATGAGAGGGGGTGGATAAAAAAAATAGATGGATAGATGGATGGATGGAAAGAAAAATGGATGAAGAGAGAGAAGTTTGAAAGTTAGTTTCAGGGCAGACTACACAGAGAGGAAGAGGAGAAAGGAAAGGATGAAGAAGGGGAATAGGTGGAAAGAGGAGTTAGAGCATGAGAAAAGTAGGAGTAGGAGAAGGAGGGAGGCCTGCTGATAGGAGGTGGTGCACTCAGACGGAGCCTGATAGGCTTGAAGGTGAACCAATCAATTATTCTCAACCGTCAATAATTCAGAGTAGACTAGGGGCACTCTTCGTGTGTGTGTGTGTGAGTGTGTGTGTGTGCATCACTGTCTGTCAGTGTGTTTGTGTGTGTCCATATACACCACACACACACACACACACACACACACACACACACACACACACACACACACACACACACACACACACACACACACACACACACACACACACACACACACACACACAGTGGCCAGCCTGGTGCTTCTGATTTGATTTAAGATGACCAGTCAATGTGGATCCAATGCTTCAGAGGGCAAGAGCTTTAAATTATTGCTTGGCTTAAAGACAGGGGGGAGCTGTATTTTCTCTTTCTCTCCACGTCTCTGGCTTCTCATTCCAGCCCCCTCTGTCTCACTTACTTCTTTCTACCTCTCATCCTATCTCATCCTTCTTTCTCTCACCAATTCTTTGTCTTTTTCCTTTCGACGAACCTCAAACCAGCAATGGAGAGAGACCGGCCTCTCACAGCTTGTGCTTTAACACTTTCTCGCTCGTTCTAATTCGTTTTTTCTCTCTTTCTCTTTTTTTCCCCCCATGGCTCTTGCAATGTCTTGCTGTGTCTCCTATTGTCTTTCCCTCTCTGCTCCCACTCATTTGGACAAATGCGCATGCACACCCAAACGCATGTCCACATGAATGTGCACACTAACACACACACACACACACACACACACACACACACACACACACACACACACACACACACACACACACACACACACACACATACATACTATCCATTTCTCTGTAATTGAAAAGATGCCCTGGCTGGTTGCCATACCGCTAAAGTGGATCGGATGGCAGAATATCCCTGAGGTAGTACATCTCCTACAGAGAGAATTAAAGAGAACCCCCCCTTTCTCTCCTCTCTCTCTCTCTCTCTCTCTCTCTCTCTCTCTCTCTCTCTCTCTCTCTCTCTCTCTCTCTCTCCTCCCTCCCTCTCTCTCTCTCTCTCTCTCTCGCTCTCTCTCTCTCTCTCTCAAACACAAACACACACACACACACACACTTCATGCAGAGTCTAACAGTGAGTATGGCTGACTGTGCCATTCCTAATGTCCCTGCTCGCCTTTCTTTGTTCCAGCCCTCTATTACAATATGAATGGGCCTGTTAAAGGAGAATTGGACCATTTGTCTTGTGTGAATTTCTTCCTCCTGACAGAAGGACTAGAAAATGACTCCTCAGCTATTCAATAACGGGCAAGTCGGAGGCCTCGGAGATGAAAGCAGACCAGAGAAAAGATTCCTTCCCCTTCTGGGCTGAAACGGCAGAGAGAAAAACTACAGCAAACCATCAGTCAACACCAATCCACAAGCCCCGCAAGCAACAGCAAACAGCTGAAGAAGAGAGACAACAGCCGGTTCCAAACCAGCACAACTCATCCTGCAAAAACGACAGCTCCACCAAACTTCTTCTTCCCCTAATCTGGTCTGTCTGACAGGAAACAGATCTGCCTGTAGGTGTGTTGTCTGACTGGCTAGAAAATGACTCCACCGGTATGAAGGATTAGACAGCATAAGAAAGAGAGCTCAAAGAAGGTAAACCGAACACGAATGCAGAGTAATGAACTGCAGTGCAACAAATGAAAAACAAATATGCACGGTGGTGCAGTGGTTAGCGCGGTCGCCTCACAGCAAGAAGGTCCTGGGTTCGAGCCCCGGGGTAGTCCAACCTTGGTGGTTCATCTCAGGTCGTCCTCTGTGTGGAGTTTGCATGTTCTCCCCTTATCTGTGTGGGTTTCCTCCGGGGACTCCGGTTTCCTCCCACAGTCCAAAGACATGTAGGTCAGGTGAATCGTCCATACTAAATTGTCCCTGGGAATGAATGTGTGTGTGTGTGTGTGTGTGTGTGTGTGTGTGTGTGTGTGTGTGTGTGTGTGTGTATCTGTGTGTGTGTTGGCCTGGGGGCCTGTTCGGGGTGTCTCCCTGCCTGCCGCCCAATGACTGCTGGAATAGGCTCCAGCGACCCTGAGAGCAGGATAAGCGGTTAAGACAATGGATGGATGGATATATACGTATATATATAACTTTGTTAAAAGAAACACTCAATGGTAGGGAAAATGTTCAACAAATAAGGAGCAAAATAAATGAAACAGGTTTGTACTGTCTCATAAAGAATTTATTTGACTCACTGGATTATACATACATATAATATATACGATATAGATAGATAGATTTTTTTTGTTTCAAGAAATGAGAAATTTAAACATCCATCCATCCATCCATTCATTATCTGAACCGTTTATCCTGCTCTCAGGGTCAATGGGATGCTGGAGCCTATGATTGGGAGGCAGGTGGGGAGACACCCTGGAAAGGCCACCAGGTCATCACACAGGGCCGACATACACACACACACCCACACACATTCATACCTAGGGACAATTTAGCATGGCCTATTCACCTGACCTGCATGTCTTTGGACTGTGAGAGGAAACCTGAGCCCCCCCGGAGGAAACCCATGCAGACATGGGGAGAACCTGCAAACTCCACACAGAGGACGACCCGGGACGACCCCAAAAATTGGACTACCCCAGGGCCTTCTTGCTGTGAGGCGACCACGCTAACCAATGCACCACCATGCCGCCCGAATTGAAACATCTTAGATGTAATTTTAAAATCGGATTATGCTCGAAAACAAACCGCTACTACTCTACAATATTTTTTTTATCTAATCTCATATTTAAAACAGAGATCAAATCTGGCAAAAGCAACATGAGCAACTGTGATTCGAGCCCTGATCAGCTGTAAAATGCCAGCTTTCAGCAGCATGGACCAGAAACATCTCTGTGTGTTGAGCGTCTGTGTTTAAAGTGATTCAGTTGATTAAAATGGTTTGAATGGAAATGTGAAGTGCGATTCAAAACATTACACACATCTACTTCTGCATCTTCTTCTTTCGGCTGCTCCCGTTAGCGGTCACCACAGCGGATCATCCGTTTCCATCCCTTCCTGTCCTCTGCATCTTCATCTGTCACACCAGCCACCTGTATGTCCTCCCTCACCACATCCATAAACCTCCGCTTTGGCCTTCCTCTTCCCTGGCAGCTCCATATTCAGCATCCCTCTCCCAATGTACCCAGCATCTCTCCTCCACATATGTCCAAGCTATCTCAATCCTGCCTCTCTTGCTTTGTCTCCAAACTGTCCAACCTGAGCTGTCCCTCTAATATACTCATTCCTAGTCCTATCCTTCTTTGTCACTCCCAATGACAATCGTAGCATCTTCAACTCTGCCACCTTCAGCTCAGCCTCCTGTCTTTTCATCAGTGCCACTGTCTCCAAACCATATAACATAGCTGGTCTCACAACCATCTTATAAACCTTCCCTTTAACTCTTGCTGATACCCTTCTGTCGCAAATCACTCCTGACACTCTTCTCCACCCACTCCACCCTACCTGCACTCTCTTCTTCACCTCTCTACTGCACTCCCCATTACTTTGGACAGTTGACCCCAAGTATTTAAACTCATATGCCTTCATCCCCTCTACTCCTTGCATCCTCACCACTCTGCTGTCCTCCCTCTCATTCATGCATAGGTATTCCGTCTTGCTCCTACTGACTTTCATTCCTCTTCTCTCCAGTGCATACCTCCACCTCTCCAGGCTCTCCTAAACCTGCACCCTACTCTTGCTACAGATCACAATGTCATCTGCAAACATCACAGTCCACACATGTAGTAAGCATTTTGTATGTATGTGTGAGTGTATGTATCTGAATTTGTGTGTGTGTGTGTGTGTGTGTGTGTGTGTGTGTGTGTGTGTGTGTGTGTGTGTGTGTGTGTGTGTGTGTGTGTGTGTGTGTGTGTGTGTGTGTGTGTGTGTGTGTGATGTTTAACAACATCAGAGCAGTGGCCTCCTTTGTCAGTGCTGGCTATGCAACAAGTCTGATTGGATTAAAGCACTCTACAGTGGATTAGTCATGTATGGGAGTGGTGCTGGGCTGGGGAACACCTGTTCCAAAACAGACCGGGGGATAGATCGCTATGACAGAGTCTCGTGTCTGTCTCAGTGTCTGTGTTGTAATCTCATATCTTTGGGTATGTGTGTGAGTTTTAATCTCATAATTAATATAGAGCAGGTCTTATCCCGGCCTGTGTATATGAATGAAACCTGCATGATATACGCAGATGTTGAAATGGAGACACGCGGCTTATTTAGTCTGTAAGTGTACCAAATATCCACCACTAAGCTGAAAATGCATTTTAATTGCCATAATAAAGAGCTGAGAGTGATGTAGACAGGGGTGCCATCTTTATGTATGCTTCTATGTTAGATGATAAACATATGAATTGAACAGGATATATTTATCATAATTGAACCATATCTGAGTTCATCAAACATCAAAAAAACCATGAAATACAACTCCCATAGTTCCTAAAATGCTATTTTCAGATGTTACCCGTCTGTGATATGTTTATAATTCCAGTCTCAGAATTACACAAATACTCTTAAGCGTCATGGTGGGAGGCTTTAACTGGGAGCTCGCTGCAAGTGGCTGATTCTACGTATAACGCTGCCTTGACAGCAATGTGCCACTGAGAGCCAGCAGAGAGAGATGCTGAATAGCAGGTTAGGAGGTTACAAGGGTTTTACCACGGGGCCTGATGCACTGCACAACTCATCAGGTGAGACAAGAGAAAAGTGTGTGTGTGCATGCGTGCGCGCGCGCGAGCGCATGTGTGTACCTACTTTTGTGAGTTTGTGCACTAGGTCATGTGTCACTCTATATCCAGAAGTCTTCAGCGGTATGGCTCACCGACCAGAAGAGGATTTTTTTTTTTTTTACTTCTACCTTTAATGAAAAAAATGATTACTTTAGGCGGTACAGGTTTCAGTAAAGGTTTGAACTTTGAGGTGGCGGTCATCACTTCAGTGTGTCAAGTGTTCCAGTCCCCTGACATCACGTCTCTCACACACACACACACACACACACACACACACACACACACACACACACACACACACACACACACACACACACACACACACACACACACACACACACACACACACACACACACACCACAAGCATTTTGGCTAGCTGGTACTAGCCAACTGTTGGCAGTTAAAGATGCTCAAAAGCCAGCAAAATTATTGCCGGTCAAATTGTCCAGGAGAAAGAAATGGCATTGTGAAAAAAAAGGCTTTTAGTTGTATATAATAAAGTAATGCCTTCTACTCTTTTATATTATACTTTTATTTATATGCTCCAAGGCCTTGTGCTTGGTGAAGACGTGGTGCCCATGATGACGGCCCTTCACGCGTACAGCGGATTAGATTTCAGAGCAGCTTGCTAGGTCTTCATACACAATCTTGGCAAAGTGTACCCCGGCTGAGCAAAACCAGCCACAACTACTCTGATTAGCCCCATTTCCACTGTACCAGCTGAGAGGGCCGCTTCAACGGTGAGCCTCCGAGTGGGCAAAGTAAAGAGGAGTATGAATATGCTGCTACAAGGACACAGCGCAAAGTAGAATGAGAGAGGCCTACTCCATGCCCTGTTCACCCCTTACATGTTTTGTTGCTGATGCTGAATAGGTTAGTCATTTAAATGGCCATGGGCCTATCGCTGACAAAATTTGTCATTTGTAAAACCACTATTTCAGGCTCCTGTGACTGATTTTACTGCATTTATTTGCTTTTAATCCCTCTTAGATGTGATTACAAAATTAAGACAATAATACTGTCTTCTTTTTTTCCAGAACAAAGTCACAGAACAGCTATGCTTCACATCTGTGACACTATTTGTTGAATTATATGCAGTTGTGATTTATGCCTAGGCAGCAAAAAGTGAGCATCACGTAATGAACACCCGACTTCATTTTATTTAAGCTTTACAGGCTTATCTCTAGTCTGTTGCTCTGATAACTGTCGACAGACACCCTAATGGGTTGTGCGCCTAATGCATATGGATGTCCAGCAAACCTCTCAAATGTCCGCTGAATGAAAGCGTGGCCCTTCACATTGGCTGGTGTCGGATAGTCCAAATGGAAAACCCTGACATAAACATGCACACACTAAAACACTCACGTGCCCTTGTGTGCACACACACACACATGTGCATGCATACATACACACACATGCACACACGCACTCACACACACATGCACACACATGCACACACACAGAGTCAAAAGTGTATGAGACATGGGGTAGGCCAATAATGTTGAGCTTGTTGTTCATAAAAGTAATGTTCAACTCGTAATCTCCTAAACTGTTACTAACTCATGACTTGTTACTCTCTGGGAACAGTAATTGGATAGCCTACTTGCTTTGTTACATTTCTGATATACCGCAAAACTTGATCGTGTCTTGTATTATCTCCCAGTATTGTGATAACTCAATTTCCTCTCACGTGTGGTCCCACCAGACTGTTTAGGGAAAACGGCGGCAATGTTCAGTGTTGCTCTCATCCTTCTCCTGATAAAATCTGCTTACAATGTCAGAATGAAGGAGACAACAGTGAAAAAAATAAATCAGGAGAAGGTGATAAAAAGCTTTTGATGAAGTCAACTGATATGTAGTGTGGGTGGCTGCATCCGTTTTTGTTTTTTGTTTTTTTATTCGTAGCTATAATATTACCCATATTGAAACAGTAATCTGATATACCACTCGTTGCTGGAAAAAGTAAATAGTATTACTGTAACATTACACTAACTAGCTCTGTAAAAAAAGGAAATTGGTTTCAGAATGCTTAGCCCCTTGAAAAATACCAATGTCTTGTCTTTATGCATGCTCAATAATCCAGATAAGGAAATCACAGAAAGTTGAGTTCGTTCATCTGGACACAACGTTTATTGAGAGAAATGTTTCATCACTCATCTAAGTGACCTCTTCAGTCTCAACTGACTGCAGGTACCCCAACCCTTATAAACAATACGGTGGCATAACGACCAAAACCAACGACCCGTTTCATAGACTCTCTCAAGGATGAGGATGTGCACATCCTTGATAGGGAGGAGTGCTGGTTTGAACGGGGAGTCAAAGAGGCCATCTATGTGAAGAGGGAACGACCATCCCTGAACCCGGGGGGGGGGGGGGGGGGGGGCTAAGAGTACATCCGTCACCATCTTACAATGCTGTGATGAAACCATTCCCAAATCCTCTGTGAATAGTACACATGGCCGCCATAACTCTAGTTAATGTTCATACCTATTTGCATATCAAAGTGATCATTGGTTTGGTCACTATGCAACTGTATTGTTTACAAGGGTGGGGATACCTGCAGTCAGTTGAGACTGAAGAGGTCACTTAGATGAGTGATGAAATGTATGAGCAGCACGGTGGCCCAGTGGTTAGTGCTGTTGCCTCACAGCAAGAAGGTCCTAGGTTCAAACCCCAGGCCGTCCCAGGCCCTTTCTCTGTGGCGTTTGCATGTTCTCCCCGTGTCTGTGTGGGTTTCCTCTGGGTGCTCCGGTTTCCTCCCACCATCAAAAAGACTTACATGTTAGGGTTAAAACTCCTGTCTGTGCCCCTGACCAAGGCAATGGAAATAAGAACTGGAGTTGGTCCCCAGGCACTGCGGCCGCCCACTGCCTCTACACAATAGGATGGGTTAAATGGAGAGAACACATTTTGTTGCAACATGTCTGTGAATGTTCTCATTCATCCAGGTCATGGTTATCCAAAGGAGTTGAATCGAGTGCAACTGGACTTGGTATATATCCGTGAAGACGTTTCGCCTCTCATCCAAGAGGCTTCCTCAGTTCGTGCCTTTCTGACTAGACCAAGCTAGTCTGACTGGCTGGTGATGAAACTCAGATATTTAGCCTCTTTGGAGTCGTTATCAGAGCTAACGATGTCCATGGCTCTTTGTGTACCGATGTTTAGCCACGCCCGATGTTAAGCAGTGACGGTTGTTGGGGTTGTTAGTTTCGACTTCGTTAGTGCTCCATTCAGTGGTCATGAGTCGTTGGAGCCGTTAGTGACCGACTGTTGTTCTTGGAGGCTAGGCTTCTTGGGTCTCCTGGGTAGAGATGAAAGGACGACATTGTAAGTGGGAGATAGGTAGTGTCGCAGACCTCCTCCTCTGTTGAGGAATGGTTTTTCCAGTTTCGCATAGATGGCTTCCTTCACCCCTCTTTCAAACCATCTATCTTCTCTGTCCAAAATGTGTACGTTGCTGTCCTCGAAGGAGTGTGTCTTCCCCTTTAGGTGTAGATAGACAGCTGAGTCTTGTCCTGAGGAGTTTGGCCTTCTGTGTTGGGCCATCCGTTTGTGTTGTGGTTGTTTGGTTTCTCCTATGTATAGGTCAGTGCAATCCTCATTGCATTGTACAGCATACACCAGATTGCTTTTCCGGGTGTGTGGTACACGGTCTTTGGGAAGAACCAGTCTTTGTCGGAGTGTGTTGCTGGGTTTGAAGTATACCAGGATGCGGTGTTTGTTAAAAATTCTCCTGAGTTTCTTGGAGACCCCAGAAACATACGGGATGACTGTGCTATTCCTTCTGTTCCTTTTCTCCTCGTCGCTCACCCGGTTGGTCTTTTTGGAACGTGTTGCAGTTTTCACAAAGGTCCAACTGGGGTAGCCGCAGGTTTTCAAAGCTCCCCTCAGGTGTTTGTTTTCTTCTCGTTGGGCCTGGGTCCTGCTGGGCACATTGTCAGCTCTGTGTTGCAGAGTTCTGATGATGCTCAGTTTGTGTTCCAGAGGGTGGTGTGAGTCGAAAAGTAGATATTGGTCTGTGTGTGTAGGTTTCCTGTAAACCCCAATGTGGAGGCTCCTGTCTTCCCCAATGTGGACGTCACAGTCCAAGAAGGGCAAACTGTTGTTCTTTACATCTTCCCTTGTGAAATTAATGTTCTTGTCCACTGAGTTGATGTGTTCGGTAAAGGCTTGCACCTCTTGCGTTTGGATTTTGACCCATGTGTTGTCCACATATCTGAACCAGTGGCTCGGAGGTGTTCCTCTGAAGGAGTTCGGGGCCCTGTGTTCTACCTCTTCCATATACTATAAGTTAGCCACAATGGGAGATACTGGTGAGCCCATTGCACAGCCGTGTTTCTGTCTGTAAAACTGGCCCCTGAATTGGAAATATGTAGTGTTCAGGCAAAGGTCCAGTAGTTGGCAAATCTGGTCTGGGCTGAGGTTGGTCCTATCGTGGAGGGTGTCGTCCCGTAGCAAACGTTGCCTCACAATTTCCAAAGCCTCCATGGTTGGGATGCAGGTGAATAATGAGGTCACGTAGTAGGATACCATGGTTTCATCCGGTTCCAGTTTTACGCCTTGGACCTTGTTCACAAAGTCAGTGGAGTTTTGGATATGGTGAGGTGTTTCGCCCACTAAAGGGGTCAAGATGTTGGTTATATATTTGGCAATGTTGTACGTGACCGAGTTTATGCTGCTGATGATGGGCCTGAGGGGGGTTCCATCTTTATGGATCTTAGGGAGTTACATTTTTTTTTAATCATACAACTGTGCAATGACACAATAAAGCGACTGTTTTCTCTCAATAAACGTTGTAGCCAGAAGAACTGGTTCAACTTTCTGTGATCCCAACATCTTCTTGACTGAAGACATGCGGTGCATATTTGTGTGCGCTGTAGGTTATTATCAATACATTGCTGCCTCTTTACACTGTTTGTGAGGCATGTTAGAAAGCACTGTGCTAGGTAGGTAGGTACGTGGGTCTTTATTTTAAACATAGAAAGCAAATGTTATTATTTCAAACACAGCAAACAGACAAACATTATATGCTTGAAAAGGAGCAGGAGGAAGTTTCTCCTTATAACATCCTGCCCCCTCTCCGATGCTCGGTCTGTACAGTCTCATTTAGAAACATCTGCACTCCTCTTACACACGCCCCCATACCAGATGAGAAGAGTGATGCTTATTCTGATCCAGAGTTTAACCGTTGTGAAGTTCTGATCTAGCAGTTACTTGTGTCTATCTCTTTGTGGTCTGAGAAAAGTAAGGGAGCAGAGATAGTGATGAGAAGAAGTGTCAGTGGAGAAAGTAATGACAAAAGAAAAGAAACAAGCTCCCTTTGAAAGCCATGGAGGATGCAGGAGCTTTCTGCAACTTTTTTTTATGAATTATCTATGATCACATTGAAGGAAACGTTCTGAAGAGAAGAAGAAAAAAACACAACTGCTGGTATGTAAAATAACAAACGAGTGGGGTTCGATCATTTCGGCATGGCCTTGAGCCCTCAAACTGTCAGCGAGTGACAAACAGACAAGGAGAAGAAGCTTGGCTCATCAAAAAGAGCTCAGCTAAAGTTGAAGACCCTCTGATCCTCCCCCTTTCTGTCTGTCTGACCCAGCAACCCCCCCTCACCCAACCATTCATCCACCCATCTCCCAACTCATCCACACTGCAGATCCTCGTCTCCTCCCGTCTGCTTCTCATCCTCCTCTTGCAAATTGGGCTCAGTCTGGGTGTCTCACAGCGTCGGATCCTTCCTCCTCTCTTCCACTTCTTTTCTCTCTACCCATTTCCTTTGCCGCCTCCCTCCTACCCATCTTTTAAAATTCTGCCCCCCCCTCCCCAAAACTCCCCCTCAGTCCTGTCAGACAGCAGAGGGTTCAAGGGGAGCCTTCAAAGTGAGCTCTTCACGTGCACCTTGCTCATTGGCAAGCTTTTAGGAAGACAGGCACATTAAACGCACCTCACAGTTTAACAGAGGAATCAGATGATCTCTGATGCTCCTCCTTGAACTTGCAGGGCAGAGGAAACTCACCAGGGTGCAGTCAGTCTGTTTGTAAGCCGGTTAGCCTTACAAAGAGGACAATTCTTATGGAGATAAAGGCTGCAAGTTGAAAAGTTGCAACTAATCATAAATAATTACATGGCTAATATCAAGACAGAGCTAAATTTAAAAAAAAAAGATGGTAGGGGGCATCCGGGTAGCATAGCAGTCTATTCCATTGCCAACCAACACGGGGATCACTGGTTCGAATCCCAGTGTTATCTCTAGCTTGGTCGGGCGTCCCTACACATACAATTGGCCATGTCTACGGGTGGGAAGCCGGATGCGGGTATGTGTCATGGTCGCTGCACTAGCACCTCCTCTGGTCATTCGGGGCGCCTGTTGGGGGGGACTAGCGTGATCCTCCCACATGCTACGTCCTCCTGGTGAAACTCCTCACTGTCAGGTGAAAAGAAGCAGCTGGCGACTCCACATGTATCGGAGGAGACATGTGGTAGTCTGCAGCCCTCCCTGGATTGGCAGAGGGGGTGGAGCAGAAACAGGGATGGCGTGGAAGAATGGGGTAATTGGACAGGTAAAATTAGGGAGAAAAAGAGGGGGGGAGGTTCACAGACAATCTAAAACTATGTGGTTCAGATCAAAATCTATAAGTGTGGTGACGGGTGGAACCCCACTGCTGTATTTTTATTCATCATGAACAGTTGTTTCTTTTCTCATTTTGAGAGAAAATACAGACTTTGTCAAGTGCAGACCACTTATTGCACACTATCTTTTACCACCACTGTCTCTCCTCTAGACAACCTACTCCATCTCTGCATAGGAGTTTGCACAAGATCGTGCACAGGCGACTTTGTGGCGCTTATGTCCTGTGTGCAGATGCAGAAGGACATGGAGATGAAACACACACATGGGTGTGCTTGTGTGCCTCTCTGTGTGAATGGATACTTGTGTTTTGTTTTCTGTGTGTGTGTGTGTGTGTGTGTGTGTGTGTGTGTGTGTGTGTGTGTGTGTGTGTGCATGCGCGTGCATGCATACATGTGCAAGTGCCTAATCCAGCAGAGGGCTGGCAGTGGCAGTGTCTGGCCAGTGTGTGGGGGTGACTCCACCCTGCCCCTTCTCTCCAACATCACCCCCACCACATCCTCCCCTCCTGCCACCATGGAATTGCTTGCCTTTTAATTACCTGAACCATGATAAAGAGAGGGGGGGCAGGAGGGAATGGGGGAACGAATGGAGCGTGACATTCCACTGTGCCTCATAAACTGTAAATTGATA
>NC_079213.1:82349370-82351870 GCF_029633865.1 Lampris incognitus
GGAATGACTAGCAGATATGACACGAATATGGAAGGCTATTTAAGCAAGAGAGTGAGACAGCAAAAGAGAGCGTTATCTCCCTGTTGACTACCACAGTCTAAGCTCATTTACCATGTACTATCTGTGATAGTGCTGTAGCTGTCCAATCTCTCTCTGGATATTTCCTTGGAGGAAAACTGCTCATTTCCTCTCCCCCCTATCACACACAACGCACTAATCTCCTGTTCTTATTGGAAACACATTCGTATATGGATCTCCTTTCTGCTCTGTGTGGTGTGTGTGTGTGTGTGTGTGTGGTGTGTGTGTGTGTGTGTGTGTGTGTGTGTGTGTGTGTGTGTGTGTGTGTGTGTGTGTTTGTGTGTGTGTGTGTGTGGTGTGTGTGTTTGCACAGACATTTGCTGCCTTGGAAAAAAAAAATTAAAGCCTGACAAAGAACAAAGCAGAGAGAAGAAAGATGAAGAGAAAAGAACATGACAGCTTAAGGCATCAAGATGATCAGTTGTTGGAGAACCATTGAAGACATATGCACACACACTCATATCTACACACACACACACACACACACACACCACACACACACACACACACACACACACACACACACACACACACCACACACACACACACACACACAACACAATCAGGCCTCTTCCCAGTCAGAATAATGAGACTGGGTCTCGGTTGACTCATTCATGCCATTTGGTTTGTGATATCAGAGAACGGGGAATACATTTCTCTGGATCAAAACACCATGTAGTTAAGTGAAGACCCATTTTTACGGTGGCACACATACAGATTATCTACAAGGCAGTAACCCATAGAAAGGTTGTTTATCTGGCTGTCTCTTGGTCTGATTGCCTATCTAGCTATGTATCCATCAAAATGTCACTGTACAAAGCGGAGCATTTTTAAAGCGCATGACTCAGAATTCATCTATGCATCAACCTAATCAACATATAAAAAGAGCTTGGGACAGGGGCATCTGGGTAGCGTGGCGGTCTATTCCATTGCCTACCAACACGGGGATCGCTGGTTCGAATCCCTGCGTTACCTCCGGCTTGGTTGGGCGTCCCTACAGACACAATTGGCCGTGTCTGCGGGTGGGAAGCCGGATGTGGGTATGTGTCCTGGTCGCCGCACTAGCGCCTCCTCTGGTCAGTCGGGGGGGCCTGTTCAGGGAGGAGGCGGAACTCGGGGGGAATAGCGTGATCCTCCCACATGCTACGTCCCCCTGGCAAAACTCCTAAAGGTGTAAAGGGCCCTCCTCATGTATGGGCGGAGGCATGTGGTAGTCTGCAGCCCTCCCCAGATCAGCAAAGGGGGTGGAACAGCGACCAGGATTGCTCGGAAGAGTGGGGTAACTGGCCAGGTACAGTTGGGGAGAAAAAGGGGGGGAAATCCTCCCACCACCACCAAAAAAAAAAAAAAGCTTGGGACAATTATTTCCTTGATATATTGTTCCTTTAGCCCGTCTTCCTTGCAAAGCTCATATCCTAGCCCCGTAATGAAGCCCTATTAAAATTTAGAGTATTCAGACACTGTTTCAGAATCCTTAAGCATGTGAAACAGTGGTTCAACTTCAAAATATGATTCAATTCCATTCTCAGAGGTTGCAAAGCAGATATAAATCATCACCCTCCCCCCCACTGTGAGTGAAGATACAGATGGTGAACATTCAATGAGTTCCTCCTTGCTAATTTTACTATGTCAACAGGGAAATTAGAGAAGAGAAACTCGCTAAAACGTCACCATCTGTATCTTTACAGTCAGTGGCAAGAGGCTGATTTAATTGAGGCAATTAAGCCCATTTTGAAGCCGGATGAATACTTTTACAAATGAGATTTTGCCGCTATTTAAATTCTATAACTTTTCAAAGCCACGGTGTGCACAGTAAAAAGCTTGCACGTCATCAACAACACAACTTGTTTTGGATGCATTTACAGTCATGCACCACATCCAGTTTCTCATCAGTCGGTCCAACCACTTAGAATCCTTCAAAACAGTTGTTTCTCACTCCCTATGTCAGTGCACTATCAATTTATTTATCAATGTTAGATTCTCCAGGCTCTCTCAATAAGAAATGCACAAAAACTATTATAAACGGATAAGCTGAGAAACAAGAGAGCAGCATGATCATTTTTTGCATAAGCCACATTTTGTTTGGGTTTTGGTCTGTGGTTGTTAGCTTTACTAGCATTACATGTTACATGCAAGCCATGTCTGCAATGGCGATGACACACCTTTACGCAGAATTTAACATCCGTTTTAACATTACTGCACATTGTTGAGAATTATGCAAGGTCCAAAAGATAACCAAGTAAATAAATAGGGAAATGATTTTGTTGAACAAGAATACACAGTGGGCACAGACACAGTCTTTGCTTAGTGTAACAGTATGACCCTCTATCCCTCCTCTGTGCCTTCCCATTTCTCTCTATTTGCCACCCTCACTTGCCTCTCCTTTCATTTTCTATCCTCTCCTCTCGGTGTCCTTCCAACC
>NC_079213.1:82369090-82371590 GCF_029633865.1 Lampris incognitus
CTTCCATTTATCACGATTTAGCCCCTGTATTTAGTAAAGAGAGTGCACTTTACCTCCCCCCTCACCGTCCCTATGATTGTGCCATAGATCTCTTTCCCGGGGCCGCCCTTCCCACCGGTCGGTTGTATAACCTCTCCGTCCCAGAGAAGGAGGCTATGCGCAATTATATCAGAGTCCCTGGCCTCAGGAATCATAAGGCCCTCGTCTTCCCCGGTGGCGGCGGGCTTCTTTTTTGTGGCAAAGAAGGAGGGCAGCCTGAGGCCTTGCATAGATTATCGAATGTTAAATAATATCACGGTGAAAAATAAATACCCACTCCCCCTTATGAGTTCCACGTTCGAGCCACTCACTCACGCCACGGTGTTCACGAAGCTGGACCTGCGCAGCGCGTACCACCTGGTGCGCATCCGGGAAGGGGATGAATGGAAGACGGCCTTCAACACCCACCTAGGGCATTTCGAGTACCTCGTTATGCCCTTCGGCCTCACCAACGCCCCGGCCGTCTTCCAGGCATTGGTCAACGACGTGCTCCGGGACATGCTGAACACGTTCGCGGTGGTGTACCTGGATGACATACTCGTGTTCTCCAGGACTGAGGAGGAACACCACCAGCATGTCCGCCTGGTCCTCCAACGGCTGCTGGAGAACAGGCTCTTCGTGAAAGCCGAGAAGTGCGTGTTCCACTCCGCCTCCGTGGAGTTCCTTGGCCACATCGTGGAGAAGGGGCTCGTCCGCACTGACCCCAGGAAGACCCGAGCGGTGGAGGAGTGGGCACGGCCCACCAACAGGACGCAACTCCAGCGCTTCCTGGGGTTTGCAAACTTCTACCGGCGCTTCATCAGGGGGTTCAGCCGTGTGGCCGCTCACCTCCAACCTCCGCCCCTTCTCCTGGACCTCGGAGGCGGAAGCCGCCTTCTTGGCCCTGAAGAGGCTGTTCACAACGGCTCCGGTGCTCGCCCACCCGGACCCGTGCAGACAGTTCATCGTGGAGGTGGACGCATCGGACACGGGCATCGGAGCCGTCCTCTCCCAGCGGTCGGAGGAGGACCAGAAGATCCACCCGTGCGCCTTCTCCCGGCGTTTCAGTCCAGCGGAGAAGAATTATGACATCGGCAACAGGGAGTTGCTGGCCGTCCACGCTGCCCTAGAGGAGTGGAGACACTGGCTGGAGGGAGCAGGGCAGCCGTTCATCGTATGGTCCGATCACAAAAACCTGACCCACGTACGGACGGCTAAGAGGCTCAACCCCAGGCAGGCGCGCTGGGCTCTTCTTCAGCCGGTTCGACTTCACCCTCACCTACCGCCCGGGCACCAAGAACGTCAGGGCAGACGCCCTCTCCCGTCTGTTTCCCGAGGGGTCCCCTGACGCCCCAGACACCATCCTTCCCCCGGCCCGGGTGGTGGGCGCCGTCACCTGGGCCATCGAATCAGTGGTCAGAAGGGCCCAGCGCGCCCATCCCGACCCAGGCAAAGGACCCCGGAACCGGCTATTTGTGCCTCCCTCTGTCCGGCCCCAGGTGCTGGAGTGGGGCCACTCCAGCCATCTTGCCTGCCACCCCGGTGTCTACCGAACGGCGGCCTTCATCCGCAGGGGTTTCTGGTGGCCCACCATGGAGGCAGACACCAGAGAGTTCTCGGCAGCCTGCACCACCTGCGCCCGCAGCAAGGCTCTCCATCGCCCTCCAGCAGGTCTCCTGCGCCCCCTTCCTGTCCCCGGCCGACCTTGGTCCCACATTGCCTTGGACTTTGTAACTGGCCTCCCCGTGTCCCAAGGCAATGACACCATCCTGACCATTGTCGACCGGTTTTCCAAGGCCGTCCATTTTGTTGCCCTCACCAAACTCCCCTCTGCAGCCGAGACGGCGGACCTTCTCGTCTCCCACGTCGTCCGACCTCATGGGATTCCCCTGGACATTGTCTCTGACCGTGGTCCCCAGTTCACTTCGAAGGTATGGCAGGCCTTCTGTAAGGGGATTGGGGCCACGGTCAGCCTCTCCTCCGGGTATCACCCCCAGACCAATGGGCAGGCTGAGCGGGCCAATCAAGCCCTGGAGGCGGCTTTGCGTTGCGTTACCACCAGCAACCCCGCCTCCTGGAGCAAGTACCTGCCCTGGGTGGAGTACTCGCTCAACTCCATGGAGAGTTCAGCTACCGGTTTGTCCCCCTTCGAGTGTTCCCTGGGCTATCAACCCCCTCTGTTCCCCCATCAGGAGTTGGAGGTAGCGGTCCCGTCCACGAGGGCCCATCTCCGCCGATGCCGGCGCGTTTGGAAGACCGCCCGGGCCGCTATGTTGCGAGCTACAGAGCGGGCCCGGCGCAGCGCCAACCGGCGGAGAGTGCCGGCCCCAGCTTATCGACCTGGCCAGAGGGTATGGCTCCTGGCCCGGGACCATCGACCGCATCGTCAACCCTTCGGCGGTGCGTCTCCATCTCCCTACCTCACTCAAGATCCATCCCGTCTTCCATGTCTCGCGCCTCAAACCGGTAGCCACCAGCCCCC